>NW_024081759.1:170060-335489 GCF_003009895.1 Hyaena hyaena | reverse complement strand
GCAGACGCCCGTGTCCGAGCGTGGCTCTTCCAGGGGCCCAAGCCCTCCGGGAGGACAATGGCGGCAGGTGCGCCGCTACTCTAGAAGTCCAGCCAGCCAGGAGTCAGCACAAAGAAGCAGTTTGTGTGCTCAGCCTCCCCCCCGCCCCCCCGTGACCAGTTGGCACGAGGGGAACTGGCGTGCACGTATTTGGCGCGCAGGGGGTTTCTATGCCCCAAGCGGAGGTTTTTCCCCCAAGCGGAGGTTTTTATGTTTCAGACTCTCTCTTTTTCCCCTCACTTCCCACAGAGGGGGATCGCCTCTGACCCTGGATTCTCCGATCCCCGCTCGATTTTATCTTCCCCAGTTCGCACTCACGTTAGAAGGCTTTCTCAGTGGATTCTGCGTCCTTTTTCTCCCAATCTCTCAGGTTTTGTAAGGTTTGCAATGGCTTCAGCTCTTTTCCATGTGATGTATGGGCTTGAGTTCAAGTACTGAGCTCCTTACTTCTCCGCCATCTTGCCCCTCCCTCTCTGATAGTTTATTTATTGTATAAATTTTGATTATAGTAACACATTGTCAACATTTAACTCAAAGATTTTTTTAATGAGTTGTCTTTGAAATATGTTTTCTGAAACCATCTTCATAAAAATAATTCTTTTTAAAGATATGTATCCCTAGTAGACTTGTGTTTAGCTGCTGATTCTGTGCTGTGCTAGTTCTGTACTGACGAAATGAGTAAAGAGAATTGTTTTGATCATTTTTCAGTTGGTGGAAATAATGGAAAAAATGGATATACTGTTTAACACTGCCATCTGAAAAAAAGCTTTTTCTTTAAAGAATACTGCTGAATTACAATTTTGAATTGAAGAATTTATATTTTTACACTTATTTGCAAAAGTTTTTAAAAATATGTTCTTGTTAATGATACATTATAGTCTAAAAAGCAACATACAGAGAAATATCACCCAGCCCAATGCAAATTGTTATCTGTGATACATCAGGAGTTGTAAATCAGACTCCCTATAAGAAGAGCTCTATTTCTTCATACTTACAAAGACCATACACTCTGCTTCATTTTTTTGGTTTTTTTTTAAAGTTTTTTTTTTTTTTTAATTTATTATTGAGACAGAGAGTAGCAGAGCATGAGCAGGGGAGGGTCAGAGAGAGAGGGAGATACAGAATCTGAAGCAGGCTTCAGGCTCTGACCTGTCAGCAGAGAGTCTGATGTAGGGTTAGAATTCACAAACCGTGAGATCATGACCTGAGCCGAAGTCAGCCACTTAACCAACTGAGCCACCCAGGCGCCCCAATACACTCTACTTCGAGGTGTACATTTTTCTATATGCAGTCGCTAAATTCTGGACAGTGATGTCCAAGCTCTTTCCAATGGTTGGTACGCTGATAGAGCTGTCTTACCATCTCATACCAGTCCACTGCAGCCAAGATTGACTCTACCCTTTTTTTTTTTTTTAATTTGTATGACATTACTGTAGGTTCTAGGTATAACCTTCCTCAGGAAATTGCCTTGGCCAAATTCTTTTTTTTTAATTAAAAAAAACCCTTTATTTATTTTTGAGAGAGACAGACAGACAGAGTCCGAGTAGGGGAGGAACAGAGAGAGAAGGAGACAGAATGTGAAGCAGGTTCCAGCCTCCAAGTTGTAAGCACAGAGCCTGACATGGGGCTCAGGCTAAGAACCATGAACTGTGAGATTATGACCTGAGCGAAGGTGGATGCTTAACGGACTGAGCCACTCAGGCACCCCAAGATATATTTAAAATGAAGGGTTACACGTTCCCTTATTTAGTAGATATTATAAAGGAGAAAGACAAGTGTCACGGGCATATGTTCTGGGCTGCCATGTTCTGGTCTGGAGCTTCAGAATAGGCTTCCTGGGAAATGTTGTTAAATCGAAATTAAAAGATAGTTGCAAATGACATATCAGATAAAGGGCTAGTATCCAATATCTATACAGAACTCATCAAACTCCACACCTGAAAAACAAATAATCCAGTGAAGAAATGGGCAGAAGATATGAACAGACACTTCTCCAAAGAGGACATCCAGATGGCCAAGACACATGAAATGATGCTCAGCATTCCTCATCATCAGTGAAATACAAATCCAAACCACACTGAGATACCACCTCAAGCCAGTCAGAGTGGCTGAAATGAACAAATCAGGAGACTCTAGATGCTGGCAAGGATGTGGAGAAATGGGCACCCTCCTAAACTGCTGGTGGGAATATAAGCTGGTGCAACCCCTCTGGAAAACAGTGTGGAGGTTCCTCAAAAAATTAACAATAGAACTCCCCTATGACCCAGAAGTAGCACTGCTAGGAATTTACCCAAGGGATACAGGAGTGCTGATGCATAGGAGCACATGTACCCCAATGTTCATAGCAGCACTCTCAACAATAGCCAAATCATGGAAAGAGCCTAAGTGTCCATCAACTGATGAATGGATCAAGAAGATGTGGTATATTTATACAATGGAATACATGGACTACATTTATACAATGGAATTTATACATGGCAATGAGAAAGAATGAAATCTGGCCATGTGTAGCAACATGGATGGAACTATAGGGAGTTATGCTGAGCGAAATAAGTCAGGCAGAGAAGGACAGATACCATATGTTTGCTCATATAGGTGGTCTAGGAGGAGGTTAACGGAGGACTATGTGGGAGAAAGAGGCATGTATGTGTGTACCATACTTCAGTCAGGGCCACCATCTGTGGGCATCCACCACTTTTGGATACCCTACATAGCATTACTTTTAACCAACATATTTATTTTAAAGTAAAAATAAGGTAATAAATTGACCCATTGATTTCTTGGTCTTATCATATTCCTTATTACCTAGAAGTACAATGAAAAACACTTACAATGGTTATATTTTTAAAAGTGGTAGTAAAAACTAGGAATTAATGTATAGTAATGTCATGAAGAAAGAGAAGTACTATAAATTAACAACAAATGAATGGTGCTATTTTTCCCACAGACAAAATACGGGGTACATTACAACTGGCTGAAATTCCTAACAGACTGGAGGAGTGAAAAAAAAAGATGGGTAGAGAAATGTTATGTGAATAGGTAAATAGATGAGAGAGAGAAGGAGAGAAAGAGGGAGAGAGGAAATTAAGTAGTTATTAGTCATTTTAGTGTACAGACATTAGTTGGGTCTTGAATCAAAATTAAGTTCAGATAAAGAAACCTCAGAAATAACAATAATACAAACACAAAGTTGTAAAACTCTAACATTATCTGGATATTTGAAGATATGGAAATGTGTAAAATTTTAACCATAGAAATTATCCTTATATTTTATACAAAAAAATAACAATAGTATGGATACCTTTCTCAGGAAAATACAGAGGTTGCCAGTTGGCAAGTTCAGGCTCCTCATACCAATAAGTTAGCAAGTAGATAATGAGGTTACTGTTTTGGCAAAGGATTTATTTCTGACTTTGAAAAAAAATAGAATTGTTGCTCCCAGATAATGTCAGAGAGGAGATTAGGTGGAATTCAATCTATTTAATGATGCCTCTTTATTTCCAAGAAAAAAAAGTTAATGTTAGAATCAGTAGAAGCATATGGTTAGATCCTTCAGAAATAAAGTTATTTTCAACCTGGACAGTGACAGGCAAGCTAAAGTGCTGACAAAATGAATACGGAAGTTATTTTTCAGAAGGAAGTTATAAACACTAACTAACTTGGTGACCAGGTACAGAAGTAAGAATTATAATAACCAGTCCTATTCGTGTTTTTTATATATATGAATATATGACTTGAATATATTTCTACATCATTTATCTACCACTTTACATAGGGCATTTTGATCATGGTAAACTTGGATTTTACACATAGATTTTAATCTATCAAGATATAAGATGGACTTTAGCTACAATGAACATCACCAGAGATTCCAAATTAGAATTGACTGAGGCTGTTACTTTTAGTATCACCGGTACTTGGCTGCCTTACTGAGGTTGAAATAAAAGCCACTTTCTAGGGGTAGTATTGGCAGTGAGGCCACGAATAACAATGACTGTCAGGTGATATTCTTAGTTTCTACTTCAATGAACTCCTTCCTATTCCCAGTAAGAGATCATCTATGAAAGTATTCCCTCCCTAGGAGTGAGGATGTCTTATCTGTCACACTCAAGGGTTGTAAGGATGGGCACTTCAACTGTTCAAGACAGTCATTCACAGTGATAGAGAAAAGGAGAAATCCTGCTTCTACTCTTATTTTTATCTTATTATTTTTAATATTTTATTTATTTTTAAATTTTATTCTAAGAAGGAGAGAGAGAGAGCAAGTGAAGGATAGGGGTAGAGGCAGAAAGAGAATCTTAAGCAGGCTTCACCCACAGTGCAGAGCCTGACATGGGCTTCATCTCCTGACTGTGAGATCATGATCTCATGACCTGAGCTGAAGTCAAAGTCAAATGCTTAACTGACTGAGCCACCCAGGTGCCCCATGCATTTGTTTCAAAGGACTTACATAGCAGAAGTGAACTGGAATTGTTTTTCTTTTCTTTTCTTTTCTTTTCTTTTCTTTTCTTTTCTTTTCTTTTCTTTTTTTGAGAGAGAGAGTGCAAGTGAGTGAGGGGCAGAGAGAGAGAGAGAAAGAGAGAGAGAAAGTGGAGATTACCCAGGGCTAGCGTTTTACCCCAAGCGGGGCTCATAGAAATGAACTGGAATTTATAAAGTCTTGCAAACCTATAAATTCTAAGTGTCTAAAAAAATGGTTTGTATTTTGTACATTATTTAATCTGTAAAACACTGTATTTAGTACCTAGATTTTTTTAAATAAGTGGCTTAATTAAGTTATAAAAGCCAAGAAATCTGTTAAAGTGAATTTAAGTTATTAGAAAGTGTTCTAATGATTGTAATTTAGGTGGTTTCAAATTAACTAAATATAAGATAATTATATAGTTTTAGAAAATAAGAATAACAGGTTCAAGATACCTCATTCATTCAATGCCTAGTGTTCCCAGCATTGTTCTAGGCATTGGTTACACAGCATATTTCATCTACTTTCTGTCCCGGTGGAGCTTATTTTTCCTACCAATATTCTAGTAATAATCCCTTCATGAACATATGAATAAATAACTGGATATAAAAGTCAAGTTTTATTGGAAATAAATGGAGATGAAGTATAAGCCTCTGCGTAGATCATGTATGTAAACAGAAGGTTTTAAGAGAAAAAATATTTAAGGAATTTAACTATACACACAGAATTTAGGAATATAAAATCAGATATTCATTCCCAACACAACTAAGTGAAACTTTCTTAGCAGCTAAAAATTCTGAAGTAAAATTGGAAGAGATTTTAATTTTTCCACACTTAAAAAAATGTGTACTTAAATATATTTTAGGGGTTAACACCCAAAAACAGTCCCCATCATGTTGCAAACCATTGTTAATAGCTTCCAAAATTTATTATGGGTGCTTTTCAAAGGATGGTCACATGCCACTTTCAGAATTTTGAAGTGCATTACAGAGATATGTATTCATCTGTTTTAAAAGTTGTTTCAGCCTTAACAGGTATCATATCACTTAATGATTTCATATATATAAATCAGATAGTCTCTATTCTGATTGTTTTCCTCTCATACATCTGCTTATGAGTATGTTTAGCTATTAATCAATAGCTATATACTGATGGGCAAAATTCACTTATTTTTCCATAAGCACAGTTCTGAACTCTAATGCTTTCATATAAACTTTTCACTTAAATTGGTTCTATTGTCAACTTTTTTAAAACTTAAAGAATAACATTGTAGCATAGGGAAATATTCCTCCATCAAGTATTTTTCCCAGAGTCAGTCTTCATTGCAGCTGAAGTTCTAAAACTTTTGTTATTATTTATTTATTATTACATATTTTTAATAAGACAAATGGGTATTTGACAGAGAGAATCTATTGTTCAATTTTTCAGGCATTAATATAGAAGTTACCATTTATGAAGAAAATCAATTTGACTTTTTTAAATTGTAAATGCTCACTTTTCATTAAATTGTAAATGCTCATATTAAAATGAAAGAAATACAATGATTAAGAACTATGGGAAGGAGAAATCTTTTCAGAGATGCAGAGACCCACGTGTAGAAGAGGAAAAGACAGCAAAGATTATACACACAGGAAGAATAATGAAAATAATATAGGATGGAGAATCAGGAAAAGAAGTGGACTGAGCAGGTCTGAGTAGAAAAGGAATATAGCACAGACCTTGCAGTGAAATCAACTAGGTCTGGGTCTTATATTTATCACTTTAGGGGCACCTGGGTAACTCAGTTGGTTGTCTAAGTCTTGGTTTCAGCTCAGGTAATGATCTTTCAGTTGTGAGATCCAGCCCCATGTAGGGCTCCGTTCTGGGTCTGAAGCCTGCTTGATTCTCCTCCCTCTGCCACTCAAGCTCGCTCTTTCTCTCTCTCTCTCTCAAAAACAAACAAATAAACAAACATGTCACATTAACTTCATGATATTTAAATGAGTTTGTATCTATAAAGACCTTAGACGGGAGTGGCAAACTCCAGCCTGTGTTTCAAATCTAGTCCAGTATTTTCATAAATAAAGTTATATTTAAACACAGCCACATTACCTACTTAATGTCTGTGGGTGTTTTCAAACTACAGACTTTCAAACTATACATTTATGTCTCCAGAACTGCATCTTCCTTTGCCTCAAAACCAAGAATAGATTTTAATGATCCTAAAAGCAGACAAGCCTTCTATATTCATTATATTCTACATCTGCACTAACATCCTGGAAACCACTTCAGAGGAAATGGACACTAGTTTGGTAGCACAGGTGCAACTAACTATTCACAATCACCAGGGATTGCGTGGTGAATCCAAGATAGAAAATCATGCAAATGGTCTCAAGAGTAATATTAAATTCATAACATATTAATCTTCTTTGTGCTTTCAGAGTCAAAATGGTAATGCGTCTCTTTTAACCTTGGTGTCTATTCTAGAAATATTGTCAATACTAACAAGCATTTGAAATGTTACCACATATAATACACCGACATCAGAGCAGAAAAATATTATGCCATCTCCTCAAAATTTGTTTCTAAGTGAAATCATGTTTATACTGAATTTAATAGAAACAATTTCCTAACCCCCCAAAAAATGATTTAACAGTATTATAGACATGTTATCAATAACTAGCAGTGTTGAACATAAGTATAATAATTATAATAGTTAATATTTTATTAAAAGTTTGTTCTATGGCAAACTCTATGTTAACCCATCATAAATGAATTACTTAATTTTTACTCCTGATTATATTTTGAAATTGGTATAATTATTATGCATATTGTACGCTGTGGACCTAAGGCTTAGAGAGGCTATATAGGTTTTCCAGGCTATGTAGGTTTTCTAGAGCTAAAAAATCAAAGAATCAGAACTGGGTATACATTTATTAGATACCAGAGTACAAACATCATTGTACTATATTTCCTTTATAGAACAAGACATTTCCTTCCATGTGTCTTCTAAATATTTTTATTTTAAGTTCTTATTCACTATGTCAAAAATTCCTTATTTCATTTGGAGAGTTTATGTTAAAAATACCTCAGAGTTAAAATCTTTACAGCATACTAAACTTTGGTAAAAACAATGAATTGTTTGGTAATTTTGTATTGCTAAATTACTTTTACTAGATATGAATTTATAAAAGTGTGTGTGAGGCATAAAATATTAAGATACAGCAAAATTGACCCTTTTGAAATCTAGTTAAGAAAGAAAACACTAATGTACCTTTGAAGAATCCTGTGTTGTTGTTTTTTTTAATTTTTTTAATGTTTATTTTTGAGAAAGAAAGAGACAGAACATGCGAAAGGAAAGGACAGAAAGAGAGAAACACAGAATCTGAAGCAGGAGCCAGGCTCTGAGCTGTCAGCACAGAGCCTATTGCAGGGCTTGAACTCACAAAGTATAGGATCATGACTTGAGCCAAGGTCTGCCACCCAACCAACTGAGCCACTCAGGTGCCCCTGAACAATCCTGTTCTAAATGGAACTATCCAATCTCTCCCATTGTCTCTGTATAAAGAGATAACCATTCACTACATTTTCCTTAGATAATTTGATAAATAGGATAATATAATAAATAATGTGTATCACAGTTACCAAAATTTTATAAACATCTATTATCTATCTATCATCTATCTATCCACCGATCTATCTAACTAGCTATTCATTCTCTATCTTTAGGGCATACAAATCTACATATAATCTTGTAGTTATTTACAATATTATGTTTTTTTAGCCTAAAAACTACATTATTAAAATTCCATGTTTTTCCACGTGAAGACTGGAGTTATTCTCTCACTCTAAACAAACAAATAAGACATTTGTAAAATATGTGAACCAATTATTTTCAAATATTTGTGAGTATGCATGCAGAACTATGATCCCTATATAAAGGCATACAAATAAGGGAGTATTACGTTCTCAGGTTAGAAGGAATTTCTGGACATTAGTGTAGAGATTGGAAATATAAGTAGATCAGGGAAATTTTCTGGACTTAATAAGACAGAAATTAATGTTCAGGGAGGCCGAGGCACCTAGATTTGCAGGACATTACCTCCGAGAGAAGGCAGTTACACACACTCTGACTGATACCTTTTATAAGAATATGTCACTTAACTTCTTCAGGTTTGAAGTGTTCTATAAATTCTTCATACACATATGAAATCTCATTATTTTAGTTGCACAAATAACCAGGTATGTGGCAAGCAGTAGCAATAAGGAATTCTGATGAAAATTAAAATTAAACTCACAGTTATTTGTTTAACCTAAACAACTAAACTGATGAGAAACTTGAATAAGTACATGCTTTGTAGGCAAGGCCAGACATACATGTGGAACAAGACAATGGCCTTTTCTCTAGACTCTGTTTAAAAGATGAATTTTAGTTAGAAGGTCAGCTATTTTTTTAATTAGATATTAAATACATGAAATGATTTGGGTTTCATATATTGATGCAATTAATGTCTATACAGTGTTGATAGATGTCTAAAAGTACAGGATACCAGAGAACTCCACTTTATTCAACTTTGTTGAATGAGATTCTAAATTATGATAGCATGAACATTTTATATATTACATGTAGACATATGTATATTTATATTATGAAGTTTAGATTTGTATACACAAAGTTGTTTATGTGTGTACAAACTGTACACAATCCATGTTTATATATAGAATATCAGCTCCACAATATAACCTTAGTCACCAAAATTTATACCTAGTGTGTTGTCTATAACATTTCATAAGTTGATATACTTTTGCTTTTCTCTCCATCTCCCTCTGTCTCTTGTTCACTTATTAGATTCAGAAAGATATTAATAAATATAACTCACTATTTTAAAGTGAATATTTTAGATAGAAACATTATTAGTCAAGAAGTAGTACAGTTGTGTCCGTAACCACCAATGAACTAAAACCCTTACATATTCATTGTACATCTTAATTGTCCTATGTGTACTGATAATTCTGAGGCATTTGATCACGTATTATATTGCTTTTTATTACCTTGCGATTTTCAATATTAACTAAAAAAATAAACATTTTAATTTTATACTTCTTAATGTAAACTTTTTTATGTTTTATAGTATATTTCCTATCTTATACTATGTTTTATAGTTTATAAAATATATGGATAAAATTGTGCAAACAATATTTTAACCTAAACTTTCATATCCTAGGATTCTGATATTTCTTTATTCAATAATATTATCTGCTGTTAAACTAGATGATCAATAAATATCTATTCAATAGTACTTACACTACAGGGATATTGCCAGCCAACATTTTAATAGAGATGATTAATTTTTAGGCAAGCAAGTCAACAGTTGCAACATTATTGAAGAAATATTAAATGTGGAACAAAAACTAAAAATAAGAGTGATCTTTTTTAAAAAAAAACACTGTAACCTATTTATTTACACAGAATTTTAAGTTAAAAACTAGTATTTTCCTTAACCCTGTGAACAACTGTGTGAGTGAGGCACACAGGGTAGATTACATTAGCCCCATTTTGGGAGACAAGAATGGAAACATTATTCCTGTATTTAGTATAAAACATATCTGAGATAAAACTCTGGACTTTCACACTCACAAATGCTCCTTTTCCATTACTTTTGATACATCATTTTAAAGTAATTTGATTTCACAATGCTTTAAAGTATAAGTGTAAGTTCTAACATCTATTCCTGACAGGTTAACTCATGGGCCAACCAACCTAATTCATTCCCTCATAACCTAGCACATATTAAGGCATTGTTATACTTAAAGTTTTTTTTTTTTTCTTTAAGTAATCTCTATCTCCCAACATGGGCGTCATACTCACAACTCCTATTTCAAGAGTCACTTTTTCCTCCAACTGAGCCAGCCAGGCACCCCAAGCATTGTTACACTTCTAACTCAGCCTCACAACTATATTTAAAGGCCCCATGTGCCAAAAGTGCAGCAAAGATTATCTTTAAGGGATCAGGGGACACAATGGTGAAGCATATTTTCAAGCATTACCCTATGCCTGGCACATCCTCTCCAACTACTCAGTTGGCAACTGAGGCAACAAAGTGACAAGATCAAAGGAAGGGCTACATAGGAGTCGGACCCTTATGATAAACACAAGCAGGATCAGATCCTCTTTTTAGGTCCAATTCTCAAGAAGCTGTGGTGTTGGTCTACTGCATCATTGCCTACAGAGTAGAAAGCAATACTTTTGAAGTCTAGACTATGCAAGGAGATGTTCCAATTAAGACTGCATGGGGACTAAATATCTAATAGTACTAATTTCATCCCTGTCAAACCAAGAAAATCCCATCCTGAAGCCCAGCAGAAATAAATGGTGGGCATTTCCCTGAGGTAGAATCAGGGAGCTCAGAAATCTACCACTGTATAGGAAACACCCAATTGGCTTCAAAGTAAATGAACTCTAACGGTAAGCTTTGGTCTTCTATGGAACATGAAACCAGAGGAGACTAACAAAGTCAGGGCTTGGGTGATCAGTCCAGATAGCACAAGACTTCCTTACATAAGGTGCACAGGTGCCTAAGAAAGGTCTATGAACATAAAAACTTCCAAGCAAAAATTTGAGTGTGTGTATCTTCCTGGGAAAAGGGTCCTTCCCTTCTCTAGACCCAAGGGTAAGTAAAATCCTGAGCTAGAGAAAAGGACTAAGCCAATTGCAGGCTGGGATAAGGAAGCCGCCACATAAACTTTAGTACCAACCAAGTCTGAGAACTCGCAAATCTGTCACTAAAAAATTAGAAGGTAGATTCACAGCAATTACAACAGAGGAGTGTTTTTATGCTCTTCTTTGTAATTGTATTTCAAATTCCTTCCAAAACAAGGCCCCAGAGACCCTCAGGTTCAAATATATCCTTGAGCTTGGTCCACGGCTGTCTTGTATTCATGCTTAGGAATTCATTAACCAATGTTAATCCACAGGATAAGAGATGTGACATAGAAGGACTCCCTTTTCCATGGCATGAGTCCTTTGCTGAATTCAGAGGTGGCAGGGGCAGTCAAGGTGGAAAAGACACAGGAACTTTTCCTTGGAAATGGGCTGTGATAAGAAGCGCCTTCCTGGAACATCATCATCTTTTCTTTGATCCTGCCCACTAGTTTCTGAAGATAAAGCAGAAAATAACAATTCCAAAAGATAAAACACATGCTTCCAATGTGGTCTGCTTTCATATACTCTGGGTTTAATTCAGCTTCCCAGTCAGCTGATTGATGTGTTCCCCTCCTTTTTTTTTTTTTTTTTTAATGTTTTTTTATTTATTTCTAGGAGAGAGGGAGAGAGAGAGACAGCGTGAGCAGGGGAGCGTCAGAGAGACAGGGAGTCACAGACTGAAACAGGCTCCAGGCTCTGAGCTGGCAGTCAGCACAGAGCCCGACACGTGGCTCGAACCCACGAACCGCGAGATCATGACCCAAGCGAAAGTCGGACGCTTAACCGACTAAGCCACCCAGGCGCCCCTGATGTATTCCCCTCCTTAGGCAGATAAGCCCGCCTCCCTGAGGAAGCGCACTCTATTCTTGGTAGCATAATGGGCCACTGAGAGATGGAAAGTTCATAAGAACTCAGAGATTGCCTGGAAATTCTTCCCTAGACACGCAATTTCATGAATGAAGTCTTCTAAGAAATGACACCGTGCTTCCCCAGGTGCTCCTCAATCACTGTGTTGTCTGTCAAAGGGATGGTCTTATTCCTTTTTTAAAAAAGTTTATTTATTTATTTTTGAGACAGACAGAGAGAGAGAGATTGAGAGAGAGAGAGAGAGAGAAAGAGAGAGAGAGAGAGAGAGAGAGAATATGCATGAACACAAGTAAGTGGGAAAAGGCAGAGAGAAAGAGAGAAAGAATCTCAAGCTGATAGCTTTGACCCCCACACAGAGCTCTATCTCTGGAACACCATGAGATAATGACCTGAGTCAAAATCAAGAGACGTTTAACTGACTGAGCCTACCAGTCACCCCAGGGATGATTTTATTCTTGACCTTGGTTTGTCCACATTTCAAGATGAGTTCCCGGACAATTGCAGGCTAGGACAGACTTTAGATTGGTAAACCCCCGGGTCACATAAGTTTCCACTATATACCTCATTTTTATGGTTAGTGGGGTCACTCTGACAAATATATCACTGAAAATCTGCAAGTGAAGCCTTACAATGATCCTCTGCACCCGTGAACTCACTGTGAATCTTTGGATGTGTACAACAAAAGCCAGGGAATGTTTATCTGGCACTTCCAAAACATGAGGTTTTACTTCTAGTCATCTAAGTCACATCCTGTCATGTTGCTACCTGAACGAATCATGTAGGAAACATTCCAGTCATTTAAACTTGAGCCATTTTCCTTTCTTCTGTGGTTTCTCGTCCAGGTGCCTGCTTTGCTTCGGTGGCTTTAACGGCCTGATAAGCCTTCCTCTTTTTCAGGAGATTGTCTGGAACGAAAGAGATCTTTTTCTCTGCTTTTGCTCCACCATGTTTCTAAAGCTGCCAAGAATAATCTTTTAATGATGTTACAGCCCCTATGGATTTAGTCATCAGCATTCATCTTGCAACAGGGCCATAGAAGTCAAGTGACTACAATAGTAGATGGAAATCATTTCCCAAGTTCTTACATTTTCTTTTCCTTCTTTAATGCATACTTAAGAAAAAGAGATAGAAGCAAACTTTCTCCCTTTCTCCATCACTTTCTAGATTTCATCATTTTACAAATTTTATTATTTCTATGTAATTAATGAAGTGTTTTGTGCTTTGGTAATTATCATTTGAGTCTCTTATTTCTAAACCTTGTTATACTCCAAGAGCTTTTGCAAGACTTTAATTTTATACTTTTTTATTCTAGTAATGTGTGAGTAATATTGTATGCATTTCACAGAATATTGAACTGCAACCAATTTTTATGTGCCAAACATGATTCTGTCAACTGTGTTAAATAACAGTATTGTTTTTAATGTAATTTTTAAATAACTTAGTAAAAGTTAAGCACATAGAATAGAGAACAACCATAAGAATATAAATCTTGAGGGCTTTTTAAAATATGCTAGTTGGAATATTATGTGCAATACTTAGCTGTTTCTATCAAAAAGCATACATATTAAAATAAAAAATAAGTTGGAATAAAGTGCATGGAAGAAAATTTCTCATCTGTTAAATAAGATTATCCCAAATAAAATATTCACAACACTTAACTGTTTTTCTTCAATACAAATGGATTTGAGCAGGTAAAAATGATATAAGCTCCTAATGTTCAATCTGTGAAAATTGAGTAAAATACCAGAAATATAAATAAGGAAAAAATAAAATAGTTTTTCATACAAAATGGACTTAAATATATAAACAAAGATGAGTATTAAAAAAACTGCTTCAAATAATAGTAAATGGATATACATCTTTTATTTATTTAGCTATGACCAATTTTTTTTTATTTTCTCAGAATTACTACTTTGTTTAAGCAACACACTTTTATTTTCAATTGGCTTATTCTCATGTTTTTGTTTCTGACCTTCGAAACATACCTTCTTGTACCCATGTGGTAGTTCTATTAAGAGAAACATCAAAAACAGCAGTGTTCAGCAGGTCTTTTAAAAATTATGCTATTAAACAAATAACATGAAAAGACTAAACAGATCAGTTAACAATGAGGTACTGGAAGTCAGCCAGTCTGCAGGCAATAAAGAGACGGTTATTAGTTCACTTGCCTGCTAGGCTGAAGATTTACAGGGAATAAATACAAATAAAATCCAAAAGCATTCCTGTAAAACATTATATCCAAGAGGTGAAATGGGGGGTAACTAACAAAGAGAGAAAGTATAAACATTTAAAGTATATATTGAATTATGACCTCTAGTAATATGACACTGCTATAACCTGCTTGGCGAGAATAATGGCACACAGAATTGCCAAGATGTAAAAATAGAAAAAAAAAAGAAAAAGAAAAAGGAAGTGCATAGCTCATGTTGAACAAAGATATTAAGACAACCAACTGCTTTAATAAACACAACTCACAAATAAACAATGCTAAAGAAAGGGTTGCTTTGCCTTGTGTTGTGCCATACACAATATATTTTATATATGAAATTATTGAGTTTATCTTGGTCTTTCTTTTCTTAATATATATAATACATTTAATTATATATTAACCCTAAACTCTGCATTCTATTCTTGAGGGAGAAAATTATGATGTGATATGATATATGGATTTTTAAAATATTTTTGTTCACTTATCTGTTGAACAACTAGAAGGAAATATCCAATTGGTTGTTGAAAATGTACCTCTAAAATGTAAGCAAGTGAAAATCACAATGAAGATGGTCATAAAAGGCATGAGCATGAATTAAGAATTGAGAGTGAAAGTAAGAGCGAACAAAGAATTGAGCCCCGTGAAACATCTACAGGTTAAAAAAAAAGAGGAAAAAAAGGCAATAGAATTAGAAAAAAAATCATAAAATAAACACTGGACAAGACAGGCACAGACTAAATAAATGAGTAATATAAAAAAATCATTAAAATACTATCTAATATTATGGGCCTCCTAGTGCCCCAAAAAAGACTAGTACATAGTGCAATTAATGACTAAGTGAATAGTTTCTTTTAATTTTTTTAATGTTTTATTTATTTCTGAGAGAGAGACAGGTTGAGCAGGGGAGGGTCAGAGAGAGGGAGATACAGATCTGAAGCAGGCTCCAAGCACTGAGCTAGCTGTCAGCACACCGCCCGATGCGGGGCTCAAACCCATGAACTGTGAGATCATGACCTCAGCTGAAGTCAGACACTCAGCTGACTGAGCCACCCAGGCACTCCTAAGTGAATGTTTTTATAGAAGTCAGTGCAATTAGTTGAAACCATATAAAATATGTTTTTGCTTAATAATCATCTCCAAACACAGTGAATTTGAAGATATAACAATAGTGACTATCCAGTCTGAACAAAAAAGAGAAAATAGACTAGAAAAAGAATGAGCAGACCCTCTTCTCAAACTCCAATATGAAAAATTAAAATTGTTTTATTTTACACAGGCAGAGCAGGATACCAGCAATTTCTTTCCTGAAGACTTGTTAAATTTTTTATTCTGTCTCACAATATAGAACACAAGGACCTTGGTCACTTTTTAAATTTGACATAATATCTCATGCTAAATGTATCTGTTGATCAGAAAGTGATGGTTAACCTGAATAACTTAAAGATGAGCTAACCTTAGAAGACTTAGAGCTCTGCCACATTGGTAAGGCTTACAAGTGTAATTGTGCCTGGCATGTTGAGCCCCCCTCTAGAGATATTACGCATTATGTTACCTTGTGCTCCCTAATGTAAGGAAAGAAGCACTCAGTCTTTGCTAGATCTCTTTTGGATTATGAAGGTAGTATATAGCATTCTTGGAAAGAACTCTTTGGACCTACTTAGATGAATCACAATATTGCCAGTTTTAAGTTGTTCATAATGCAAGAGAGGGCTCTGTAGCAGATCAAGGCCATGGGTAAATTGCACTGTTGCATGGGTCATGTCAGGCAGCCAATCTGGTGATGTTCTAGCTATGTTGACTGTAGATGAGGTTGTTATATAGATTCTAACAAAGATTGCCAAAGAAGATTCATAGTGCAGACTGCTGAAGCTGAGAGAAAGGCTGTGTCTTCTGTAACAGGGAACTATTCAACATTTTGAAAGCAGAGCCTCAAATGCTACCAAACTGTAATAGACAGAGAGCTTCTGATCAATTAGCCTCATGAGTATATGAAAGGACCTGGCCATCAAAAAGTAATATTCTCATATATAAGGATCCAATATGATGTAAATACTACTTTTGAGATAAGAACTTCACATGTAAAGAAGGCACAAGTAAAAACCATGAATGAGTGGCCTAGTCTACCACACCACCCAACTCTGTTATACTGATGTTCAACCTCATGGAGTTTCACCATGGTATCTGGTGAATGATGAAAAAACTCATATCCAGTTGACAGATGAACCAGGTTCCCACGTTATAATAAGCTGAACATAAATTGCTGCCACACTGAAGCCATATTCAGGGTGGATCTAAAGAATAGTAGTGAAGGAATATTTTCCTAGCATGCAGATCAGCAGGCAATATACTTGATCACTTAATTTTCATAAAAAGACAAGATTCTTAATGTGCAGCTATCCATGGAATTCTTTTCAAAAATTAACTAAATGGATTTTCCTGTTCTCTTTTTTTGCAGGCAGTACCTCTGCCTGTACCACCAACAGAGGATTTGCAGAATTGTTATTTACTGCCATGAAATTCCTCACAAAATTGTCTCACATCTAGATGTCTTTAGGTGAAACACCATGGAATTTACTGGCCACACCATGTTTCATAGACGGAACTCTTCTGGTCCAATGAAATGATTAAAGACCTACTAAAAGATTACCTAAGGTACTAGCATCCTGCATAGTTGGGATGCTATCCCCCAGAATACAGTATATATTATGTAACATGTAATTATTATATATTAATATATCATATATAAATACATATGTTTTTATATAACAATTAGTATATAATTAATATATAATATGGTATATATTATTTATAAACTTATATTATATTTTATATTATATATATTACATTATATTATATGGCTAATGCAGTATATATATTGACAAAATAGACAGTATGTGATGCTAGGTTTCCCAAAGCTATGGTTTAAGGAATTAATGCAAATCAATCATTCCCTTTGACTCAATTATACAGATTTTACTTACTATACTGATAAACACTGGCTGTGCTGGATTAGAGGTCCTAGTTCCTTAGAGGGAAATTTCCACCAGCAGAGAGATTAAAGTTTTACCAAACTTCAAGTTCTAATTTATACCTGATCACATCAGGTTCCTCATACTAGTAAATATGAAGAAAATAAAAGAAGGAGGGCACCTGGGTGGCTCAGTCAGTTAAGTGTCCGACTTCAGCTCAGGTCATGATCTCATGGTTTGTGGGTTTGAGTCCGTCATCAGGCCCTGTACTGACACTTTGGAGACTGGAGCCTATTTTAGATTCTGTATCTCCCTCTCCCTTCCCCTCTCCTGTTTGTGCTCTGTCTCTCTCTGTCTCTAATAAATAAATACATGTTAAAAAAAAGATTAAGAAAAAGAGAAGGATCTACTAGTACATTTAATTTTTCCTTATAACTATAAGAAACAGAGGCAGATTGCTAAACAATCAAAGAGAAAATAGGTTATTTTTGGACTTCCACATCTCCCAAACCTTGTGAATAGGCAATTGAAGAAACCAAAGCCTAACAAAAGCAAGGTAAGTCAGGGTCACTGACCTCAGGGAATAAGTCTTGGCCATCTCTTTAGACTAACTAAAATGTTTATTGACTGTAAAGGGAACTGATGAAGAATAGGAAGGTTATATCAACAATGTCTTCAGGGCCAGTTGCCATAGCGAGGGCTTCAGCTTGTTATCCCCCAGCATGAACTGCTGCATGGAGACTATAGCTTGTCACCACCTTGAGTGTGTGGTGATTGCTTGGATTTACTGGAAAGCAGATGCATATGTGAACAGTTCAAAGGATAGACTGTATTAAACCTTTGCTGTTAACTGCCTCCCCTCTTCTCAGCCTCAATTCTCATTACAACCTCAGATAAAGTGCATATTTTTGTGTGCAAGATTTTATTTGTTTTTGTTTATAAAGACTCAAGTACACACCATCATTTCTTCTTCACAAATCTTCTCTAACATTACATCATAGTTCATAAAGCAGAGCATACTCCTTGGCCCTCATATCAGGTACTGATATATTCACTGAAGACTCAAAATCATATTTTCTATGAAAAAGAAAAATAAGAAAATAAACAAGAAAATAAATTATAACTCAATTATATATTTTTGATATCAATGAACACAGAACTATTTTCAAGCAGTTTTAATTAAGAGAATGAAAGCATAAATACACACACACACACACACACACACACACACACACAACTTTAAGGGTGCCTGTGTGGCTCATTCAGTTAAGTGACTGACTCTTGATTTTGGATCAGGTCATGATCTCACAGTTCCTTAGATCGAGCCCTGCATCAGCTCTCTGCTCAGCATAGAACCTGCTTGGTATTCTCTCTCTCTCTCTCTCTCTCTCTCTCTCTCTCTCTCAATGTCTCTCCCCTGTGCTCACTCTCTTCTCCCTCTCTCTCTCAAAATAAATAAGTAAATTTTAAAAAAAACCTTTAGGGGCCGATTTTAAAAAAAGAATAATTAAGAAGCTATTCATTTATATTAAGTATAAATATTAAATCTAAATTTGGTTACTTGACATTGCTTTTCTTTCTTTGTTTTTCAATTTTTATTCAAATTATTGTCAATTAACACATAGTGCAATATTGTTTTCAGGAGTAGAGTTCAGTGATTCTTCGCTTACATATCACACCCAATGCTCATCCCAAGTGGCAGTGCTTTTCTTTCCCAGTAAAGACTACATCTCCTGTATGTTTTTTTTATCTGGCTTATTATACACTTTTATTGAGGAAAAAAAATACCTAATTTCTAAGAGTTGAAAACAGGCAATAACACAAAGTCTTTTAAAAGTAGAGGCAATGGAGTGCATGGGTGGCTCAGTCTGTGAAGCACCTGACTCTTGCTTTCAGCTCAGGTCAGGATCTCACAGTTTGTGAGATCAAGCCCTGAATCGGGCTCTGTGGTGAGCATGGAGTGTGCTTGGGATTCTTTCTCTCCCTCTCTCTCTGCTCCTTCCAGGTCATATGTGTACTCTCTCTCTTAAAATAAATTGAAAAAATAAAAATAAAAATAGAGGCAGAGTATATTTATACTTAACATATGAAGCAGAACATTTTGATTCATCCCCAATATCTCCTCTTGGAGATATCCTATAAATTACAGATGTGTATCCTGTAAATTACCATCATTGTGTTTTATTAATCTTATTTATGCAGTATTATATAGTGTGCATGCTAAGTCATAAACATTTCTTTGCATCCCTATATGTCCATTGTGAGAACCATCATTGTGTAGAACACAGAATAAGAACCTTAGGAAAATTGACATAATGGGCTAAGAAAGTGCCAGGAAAGAAGAGACAGGCACAGCTCCTCCCAGCTTCTGACTGGTATGAAAGAGCATGTCAGCATTTCCAGCAGGCCACTGACTATATTCATAGGAGTTTTGAGGGGCTAGAGTTTCTTTAAAGCTATTAAAGAGTGGGCAAAGGTTTGCTTGCATCAAATGAAAGTAGATACAATACAACCAATTGGGGATCATTGGAACGGGGCCCAAAACTCCTGGAGTTCTCACAGGTATAGAGAATTGCACAGGATCAGGTCTATTATAGTTGGATTTATCATTTCTCACCCATGTATGTAAGCCTTTTGATTTCAAGATAGACTGACCCTAGAATTATTCGTAGGGAGAAAATACATGGATTAAATTTGAACACTCCTCTTTCAGTCAGGATATGGACTGACATATTGGCAGATGTCATAGCTTATTCTACCCCACCTTTCATCCTAAGCAGGCCATCAGCATGGTCAGGGAAGATTAAGACAAAGGTGCTCTGCAAGAAGAGTATTGTGGGACAGGAAGCTCCGCCCAAGTTAAGAGAGGGTGCTTTAACTGACAAAGATAGAGGACAATTGTTAACATGAGAAACGTATGAGGTTTTAGTAATCATATTAAACTCAACTTATTAAAAAGATCTGAGATAGTGTTAATTGTTTATCTGCACACTTAACTTTTGTCTTTCTTTCAGTATCAAACCACTTCAGTACGTTGGGAGTTTTGAAATAGAAATTTGACATGAGTAATTGTAAAATAGAAAGACTTTTTATTTAGGAATTTTTATTTAGGTTTATACATATAAACCAGATCTTTGATATAACACAAATAGCATACTTCATGATACTTAGATTAAATGATTAAATATTATCTTGTTCATAGCTCCCCAAAAAGAAATGACTGACTGAAAATTTAGATTTAAGAAAAATTATGCCAAAGTCTGGTTCTTACTATATTCAGTACAGTTAAGCATGCTTTTTATTGTGGCAACGCTTCTCATAATGGCTATATGAATTATCAATCTTCAGGATAGGCCTAGAATTGATCCCAAAATACAAAATGATTTCTAAAAGACTATCACACATGCCATTGGTTGCCATGAATGGATTTTTAGAAATGCTTTTTTAGCTCTATCCCTAATTTTTGAGTTGAAGAAGCAGATGAAATAAAAATTAAATAATTAGCTGAAACTGAAGAGATAAACACTTGAAAGAGACAAAACCCCAACTCTTCTTATATCATACTATTGACATAACTAAAATTTTACATTTCCTCCCTTAATTTACCATGGTGTGGCAGAAATAAGTTGGGATTTGATTTTAGCTAATTTTTTAAAAGAATCAACCGTGTCATTTTTTCCCCATTAATTAGGCTTACTACCAATGTCACAGTATTTCACACTGGGAAATTTCATAATTTCAGTATTATGAAAATGAATTCTGCTCATTTTTATTATTGTAATAAGTTTGAGAATGAAGTTTTGAGTTTCTTAAACTGTAGTTCACACTATAATTCCATAAACCTGTTACCAAGTTATGAAATAGGTAACCATTATTATATATCTTTATTCAAATAACCATTTTCAAACTTTTCCTAGTAAACATCACATTATTAGAATTTTATAAACATAGACTTTATTCAAAAACTGGGTTAACAAGATCATACATCCCATTTAGACTTTAATCATTTGCACAAGATATCATATTCTATTTAGACTAATTATTAGCATATTTTTATGCCTTGTTTCAAAGTATGAAATTCCTTGACATCATCAGAAGCAATGAAGTAGAAACAAACATCTTCATAAGTTTCCTAATTATTGACACTGACACTTCAAGGCAAGTTACCAAACTTTGCAGTGTTCCAATTCTGTGAGTTCACAATTACATCTGGACATTTGAGGCTAATGTGCATATATTTTGCTGATATATAAGCTGACTTCAGTAAATAGTGACAGTGAATACTAATACAATGCAGTCAAGATTATTTCACAGAATACAAATTGACCAAAAATAATTAATATACTGACTAGTCCCTAAAATATTAGAGTTAATAAAATTTGAGGTACAGGTGTAATAGTTAAAGGTTGTAATGAATAAATGATTATAAAGAAGAAATAATGATTGTTTTTGAAAAATTAATCTATCATTTATTTCAAGTGGTATATATTAGGTGTCCATTATGTGTTAGATTGGGTACTGAGGATATCATGGTTAAGGAAATGGCACTTCTCCTTAAATCATTTATAGATAAGTTGAACTTATGTTCAGTTTTCCCAGGAACCTACATATTTATGTCTGTTTTAAAAGATTATTTATTAAGAGGACTCTTTTTGTTCTCAAATGCACCATTGTATATATGATTATATGATTACTATATTTGTAAACTTGATAAAACTCATATATAGAAATATTGAAAGAAATTTAAGTCACTAAAGTAGATACTTTAAAAAAAAAGTAAATTAGATCTTTAGTTCCTTTTATAGTTTGAATCTTATCTTACCTGCATCAGTTGAGGCAACTTCTTTTAAACCACAGTGAAAGCTGAATAAATATCTGATTATCTATCAACAGAATCAATCTTACACCACAGAAGTCAGTAAATTAATTTTATCCAGCAGTGTTAAATCTTGTTTGGAGAAAGCTGTGTAAAGAGGATTATGACAACATATTATAAATTGACTGTAAATAAACTTGTAGCTTTCTCACAGGGAAAGGAATATTTGCTTTTACAAATGAGTGTTCCATGATGCTCTGTTTCCTTGTTTTTAGATAAAACCAAGATATAGGGTATTTATCATTAACACTTTGTAGATGTAGAATGTATTTTAATGATATTTATTAAATAAATACTCTTTTGAAAATGACACACAGTCTTAAGATTCAATTCTCTATATAAATTGAATACTATAATGGAATAGAATAGGAGTAGATTCAAAATAATTAAAAAAAAAAAGTTTGCTCAGAACTCCAAAGAAATAATTAAAATTTCTCACTGGCCTAAGACTCATTATTCTTTAACTTCACATATGTACAAACCTGTTTGAGAAGTATAGATAAACAAATATGAAAACTATTTCTCCATAAAAATAATAAAGATAAAAATTATATCTCTTCAAATTACATCAACAATAAACTCTCAAAATAATTTGTTTCTTATTGCCAATGAACAGTATGTAAGCAATCTGAATCCTTAATGTAAGCAATCTGAATACTTTTGCTGCATATTTAAGGAAAAAAACCTTCTATCTTATTTCAGAGTGTGGGAGATAGTGGCAATGACTTCTTCACCATTCCCCATATACACAATTCCCCTCCACCATGCTTCATAATGTGTATTTCTTATAGTATATACTCATTTAATATTTAACGATTTTTAAATTTTAAAAATAAATTGAGAAGAATGGCTGAGCATTTGCAGTTCTTTTGGGGAAAAGTGGTATGGTGAAAAGGATACAACAGACTTGTCTCTACAGTTTCCAGATTAAAAAAAAAGTAATAATAACTTTGCTAATTCTGGTAAAATGAATGCCTGGGAGTAAATCCTTTTCAAATATCTTACAATGCTATTTTTTGTAGTAACTTCCTTTCCTTCGGGAAAAACAATAATAAAATTTTACAGTTAGGTTGATCAAAGAAACCTGGAAAATGCCATAGCTTGCAGCTGAATTAAAGTGGTTTATAAGGAGATAACAACATAAAGGTTATGATTCAAAATGAATTTTTTATAATTAGCCAATAGTAGTTTTAATTGCCTTAAGTATGAATAATGTAAAGAGTGTGCCACCTAAATGCAAAATAAGTTTCCTTTTTGAAGTTAACCTTCTTTCTCCATTATTTACTAGGATTTTCAAACATTTATTAATATATTTCTATTTAATAGTCTGACACTCATTCTCAAAACAAAAGCAATGCATGTTGAGTCAAAAATTCATGTGATTAGGTAAAATCATATATGTATACATAGTGTTATAAAAAAACAATAGACAATACATTTTGTATAAGCTTATTATTTTGAGTGACAAAATAACAGCAAATTTAAATTTTTCCAAAATAAAAAGTGAAATTATCTGTCATTTTTATGATTCACAAGATAATTATTTACCAACTTTACAACAGTCTACCTATCTATCTACTAATCTAGATAAATAGATAAATATAAATATATTTTCATGATGGTTAATTTATGTGTCAACTTGAAGGGCGTTTTTTGATGAAATCAAAATTTAAATCTGTGAATTTTGAGTAAGGCAGATTTCCCTCAGAAATGTGACCTCATCCAATCAATTGTAGGCTTGAATAGAAAAGATAATAATAATCTGGGTCTTTGAGGAGTGCACGAAGGAATTATCCAGATGACAGCCCTCAGATTTCATTGCAACACCAGCTCTCCTGAGTCTCTAGCATTCAGCCACACTGCTGATTATGCATTTGCCAGGCAACAAGGTAATGCAAGCCAAATCCTTAAAGTAAATAGATAGATGATAGATAGATAATCGATTGATAGATGATAGATGGATGATAGATAGATACATAGATACATAGATAGATACATAGATAGATACATAGATGAAAGAGATAGAGAGCTGACTTTTGAACCATGTAGGGCTTATGGGCACTGATCCCCCATCATGGTCACAAACCACATATAACTTTTGACTCCCCCAAAACTTAACTACCAATATCTGCTGTTGATATCAAATTTTACCAATAAACAGTTGATGGACACATATTTTGTATATTATATGTATTATATACTGTATTATTATAATAAAGTTAGTCAGAGGAAAGAAAATGTTATTAAGAAAATCATAAGAAAGGAAAAATGCATTTACAGTACTGTGCTGTATAAGTGGGCCTGTGCAGTCCAAACCTTTGTTGTTCAAGAGTAAACATATACACACACAAAGACTGCTGTTATATACATAACAAATATAATATAATAATATGATATAATTATGCATCATATAATATATATTAATTTTATCTCTCTGAATGACCCTGGGTAACACAATATACAAAATCAATGTGATTTAAGTGATGTGTATTTACAGAGCCATCATCTCTGACCTTATAGTGCCAACATAAGCAATTACAACATGAACAAAAATTCAATCACAATGGCGTCAAAAGCAATTTCTAGATAAATTTCTTAGATCAAAAAATTTCTCACCTTGTGTAGACTATCATAACAAATAATCTGACCTTCACAATAAAGCAGGTTCCGTCACTTCTTCATCATAAGAAATGTGGTGCCACACTAACCTAATGTTTATTTTGTTCCAAATTTGATTTTCATAAATTTCAGTTACAACATTCATTAGTATGGATATAATATACTATGTTGTATTAATAAGCAACTCTAAGACTTAATGGTCTATGAAAAGAAAAATTATTTCTATCTCATGCTAAATGTCCATTGTGAAATGAATGCACCTCTGCTCCAAAGCATCTTCCCTCTAAGTCAGGCCGTAGAAGCACATACTCTCTGGGAAATGTCAATTGCTTGATAGGGGGATAAAAGAGATAAGGTTAACTGTGAGTTTAAAGCTTTAGATGTGACACATATTACCTCTACACAAATTTTATTGGCTAAAATGATTTACATGACCTCTCCTGATTTCAAACTCCAAGGATGTACCATTCTCTTTCCAGGTGGATCATCACAAATCACAATGACTAAGTCTGAGATACTACACGGTGATGGAAGGATTATCCTTCTGCAGAGTCACTGCAAATTAAGCTGCCAACATTGACATTGATAAGGTGCAGCAGTATAATACTTCCCCAAGAGGAGCAGCAAATATATTGAATAGTAATACAATATCACACAGATTAGGTGTGCAGTAGAGAGAACTGCACATGTCAACAGATAGAGGTAATAGAAAGTGGTATTTTGGTGCTCTAGAAAGATATTTTTAGTGGGTATTGTAAGAACAAAATAATAGAAGTGTGAGTTTTTCCGGTAATAATAAATATCTTGTCTCTAAAATATTAAAATATAAACCCAACAATCATATCTCACGCAATGCTATTTTAAAGTCCTTGGAATCAAGAACCTCCAATTCCCATCATATGGAAAATGCATACATCCTTCATTTGAAACACTTCTTTGTTCCTGAGGAGTTTGAAAAGAAGAATGAGACAGAGAAGAAGAACTTGAAGGGACAAATAAGGAGCAGGAAAAATAAGAAAAGGAAATAAAAAGAGAAATCTGGATTTAGGAACAAGATTTTTCTTATCAGTACTATTTTTATTTCTCACAAATCAATGATATAAATTTAAAAAAAGAATAATCATTTGCTCTAAGGGAATATAATTTTGTTAGCATTGTAGTCAAACTTTTTTATTTAAAAACACACAAAAATGAAATAATAGAAAATACTTATGTAAACTAAAGTTTAATAGTGAAATAACATATTTCCATTTTTAAGACACTGTGAAATACACTATTTTTCCTGGAAATGATGAAGACATGTATGTGTGGGAGGGTGGTAAATCTTTTGTTTTTTTTGATGGCTTCAATGGAATTGTGAATGTTATCAGTTATCCAAAATGGTTTTACATGAGATGATGGGACATTTGGTAAAGTGCACATGTTTTAGAATGATATAGATTTGAGTTACAATCCTTACAAAGAATGGTAGCTAGTGATTATGGACTAATAGTTACCTTTTCTGAATTTAATGTAATGTATAAAGTGGTGATAACAATCATAGTGATACTATATATAGATCTCTAACATTTATTTTTATCACAAATTCTCTTATCACATACTTTTTCTCCAGCCTTATGAACACATTAAAACTATCAAAGAGGATAATAGCACAAGAAATAAATACATTGTTTCTTCTGTAATATTTTAATTGAAAATAAGACTAATTGAATTTTTTGCCTCCTGTTTAGTAATTTCTGCTTCAACTGTGCTTATACAAAGTAAGATTCTATAGATTTGTTAAGTAAAATAGCAAAGTAAAGGAAACATGTTAGAGAATTCAAAGAATGTTTATGGGGACTTTGTGCTTAGTATTTACAGTGTAAATTAACCATATACTTTGTTTCTAATTTGTTGTACATTGAAAACTAAAGTGCCATCTTTTCCATATCATTTTTTTTTCTTACAATCATTTACTTAGCAGTGATAGATGAAGTGTTTGCTTGTCTTGAATAGCATGCTATACATCTATTTTAATGAATTTTAGCCATCACCTTAATTGATAGTTTCAAACAGAGGGATAGATTTATTCCCACAATGAATAAAACTACTTAACATTTGCAGTCTGTATAAATTATGTTAACACTTCTATTGGCTCTCCATTTCAGCCTAATATACTGCTAATTTTAAAAGAAATCAATCAAACAATATGTAATATATCACTAGACCACAGTTTCTATATAAAGCAGAGTAAATTTTTTTCTATAATACTTTAAAACTATGTGTTAAATGATTTTGCCAGGAGCCTTCACTGAACCAAGGAGCTTTTGACTTGTCTGATGTATATCTCTGTGGGCTTCCTTTATCATTTTTTACTATAAACTATTTGTCTTTCCCTGGCATCCCACCTGTACAAGTGAGATGTCTCTATTGTAATAATTTATTATACAGAGTTTCAGAAAATTTGTCTTCTAATTAGTAACATAAATGATTCTAGTCCATATGGTTTATTATGGAGAATAAAATACAAAGAAAGTGAAGACCAAATATTGATTTCTGAATATATATACAAACATTTTCTGGTATAAGTGAAAACCTACAGTCAAATATCATAGATCCAGTACACCACATGTGAGCTGGTATTTGTATAAGGAAATATTATGGTTCAAAATTTATATGATATAATCATTTCTGTACTTTAATATTTTGTTATATTACTAAATCATGTAGGTTATTTACTTATATTGCATTACTAAAATTTATTTTATTTTATTTTAATGAAGACCTGTCATTCTCACTGAATAATATTCTCAAATAGACTTAACATTCTATGTCGAGGCAGAAGTTTCATTGATAAAATTTGCACTTATAATTTACCACAATATTTTATTATATGATATATCATATTGCCCTATGAGCCTTTATTTTTTATTAAATGAAATTATATAACCCTTCTATTTTCCTTTCTATAATATTGTTTTCTTTAAATTAAATTTCACAAAAATTTACAATTGAGTGCCTCGTTTTAATTTTATTTTAATGTGTTTAAGGGGGAAAAAAACAGAGAAACCATAGGGTGATGCTCAAGACCTGTTAATACTAATACTATAAAATGAAGGTATATTTTATAAAGAAGAATATAATCAAATTTAATCTCCACAAAAAGAGTTATGAAAAAGAAGGGATGAGAAAGTACTGCCTACTGGAGGACAGCAAATTCACATAAGATCTAAACATAAGTCGTAATGTGAACTGTGTTACATGGTATCTAAGATATGCATATTAGTTATTCCATGTAATATGATGAAATGACCTCTTTTTAAATATTTTTTGTTTATTTATTTATTTTGAGAGACAGACAGAGCATAAGCAAGTGGGGGCAAGGGCAGAGAGCAAGAGAAAGGGTTGAGAATCCCAAGCAGGCTCCGTACTGACAGGTTAGAACTCTTTACAGGGCTGGATCCCACGGACTGTGAGATCATGACCTAAGCCGAAAACAAGAGTAGGAAACTTAACCAACTGAACCACCCAGATGTTCCTAAAATGACCTCTTTTTAAATGTTCTGAGCAAATATAAAAGACCCAACTGACTTGCTTATCATTGATTTAAAGAAAGGACCAGTCAGCATAGCTGAGTTTTATTTTTTGTTTACAGATATGTTCAGTTACATAGGTGTACATTTGGGTAGTCAGAGTTGAATCCAAGTTTGGAGTTTTTACCAATATTGTACAATGATTCAAGAAAGTGACAAGCATGGGGCGCCTAGGTGGCTCAGTCAGTTAAGTGTCCAACTTCGGCTCAGGTCATGATTTCAGTTTGTGGGTTCGAGCCTAGCGTCAGGCTCTGTGCTGACAGCCAGCTCAGAGCCTGGAGCCTGCTTCAGATTCTCTGTCTCCATCTCTCTCTGACCCTCCCTTGCTCATGCTGTCTCTCTCTCTCTCAGAAATAAATAAAAAAAACATTTAAAAAATTTAAAAAAAGAAAGTGACAATCATGTTGAGGTTTTACGTGAGGTAATTATTCTACTGTTGAACAGAATCTAACATAGGCCATAAGAAAAATAAAAACTTAATAATGATGTGTCAATACAAAGATGGTATACTTCAGGCACTGTAATAAGTTATCCTAAAATTTATTGCCATTAAATACCCTTATATTGTTCTTATCAATCAGAATACTGAAAAAGGCAGAGAGGGGTGTCCTTGCTTGAGCTCTGTGATCTCTATGTCCTGAGGTTAAAGAATCAAAGATTGGGTACCGCAATCATGTGAAGGATCATGAACTCACTTGTCTGGTTGTTGATGGTTTACTGTCAAAGTGGGACCATAGTTTCTTGACTTATGAGCCTTGGATTTTGAAATTGGCTCAAGAGGTAGTTTGGGTTTCCTTACTGCATGATATGTATTTCCAAAGACAAGCATTCCAAGATAGAAATGGCCATGTGGAAGCCCTATAACTGTTTAAGATGTAACCTTGTTAAGTTACACACCATCACTTCTGCCATGCTCTTTTTTATTCCCCCAAAACTTTACATTTTTAGAGCAATTTTAGGTTCACAGAAAAATTGAGAGAAAGGTACCAAATTTCCTGTATACCCCCGAAGCCACACATGCATAGCTTCCTGCATTATCAACATCCCTGTTCAGAGTGATATGTTTATTACAACTCGTGAACCTACACTGGTTCATCATTATCAACCAAAGTCCACAATTTATATTGTAGTTCACTCTTGGTGTTACACAACCTTATACAAAACTCATGTTGCCAATAAGTTTTGAAATCTCTATAAAGGCATATCACTATGATTATAGTATCATACAGAGTAATTTCACTCCCGCCAAAGGGTTTCCTGGTCTGCCTGTTTATCCCACCCTACTCTCCAACACCTCTCCACCACTGATCCTTTTAGCGTGTTCTTTGTTTTGCCTTTTCCCGAATGTAATATAGTCAGAATCATACTGTATGTAGTCTTTTTGGATTGGCTTCTTTGACTTAGTAACATGCATTTAAAGTCTTGTTTTTTCATGATTGGAAAGCTCATTTCTTTTTAGTGCCTAATAATATTCCATTGTCTGGAAGTACCATGTTTATTCATTTGCTCGCTTACTAAAGGACATCTTTGTTATTTTTAAGTTCTAGAAATCATGAATAAAACTGCTATAAATATATGTATGCAGGTTTTGGTGAGGATAATAAGCTTGTATTTCCTTTGGATAAATATCAGAAAGCATGAGTTTTGGATCATATGGTAAGCATATGTTGAGTTTATCAGTAACTGCCAGACTGTCTTCCAAAACGCAGTGCCATTTTGTGTTCCCACCAGCAGTGAATGAGAGCTCCTGTTGCTTCACATTGTCACCAGCATTTGGTGTTGTTATTGTTTTGAATTTAGCCATTCTAACAGGTGTGTGGTAGTATTTCAGCATTGTTTTCATTTGCATTTTCTGATGACAAATGATGTGAAGCATCTTTCCATGCACTTATTTGTCTTCTGTGTATCTCTGGGGAGTATCTGTTAAGGTCCTTGCCCATTTTTTAATTCTTCAGAATTGTTTTCTATTTCTTCAGTTTTAAGAATTTTTCATATATCTTAGATAATAGTCCTTTATCACAGTCTTTTAACATATGCATTCTTTGCAAATATTTTCTCCTTTAATGTGGCTTGTCTTACTCTCTTCATATGGTATTTGTAGAGCAAAACCTTTAATTTTAATGAAGTTCATTTATTAATTATTTTTTTCATGATCATGTCTTTTGTGTTTTACCTAAAAACCCATCATTATATCCAATATCATCTAGGTTTTGTCCTATTTTCTTCTAGAGTTTTATATTTTTGTATTTTACATTGATGTCTGTGATCCATTCGGAGTGAAAGTTTGTGAAGACTATAAGATCTGTGTCTAGATTCACTTTTTTGTTGTTGTTGCATGTGGATCTCCAGTTGTTGCTGCACCTTTTGTTGAGAAGAGTATTTTTGATTCCTTGTATTGTCTTTGCTTCTTTATCACAGTTCAGTTGACCATAGTAATGTGGATTTGTTTCTGGGCTCTCTATTCTGTTCCATTGCTCTCTTTGTCTGTTCTTTCACCAATATCCCACTGTCTTGATTACTATAGCTCTATAGTAACTCTTGAAGTTGGGTAGTGTCAATCCACCAATTTTTTTCTTCTCCTTCAATATTGTGTTGGCTATTCTGGAATTTTTGCCTGTCCTATAAACTTTTGAATTAGCTTTTCATTATCCACAAAGTAGATTGCTGGGACTTTTGTTAGTGTTGTATTGACTCTATAGATCAAATGTGAAGAATTGATATCATGCTAATATTGTATTTCTATCCATGAATATGGAATATCTCTTCATCTATTTAATTGTTTTTTGTTTTGCTCTTCTGAGTTTGTAGTTTTCCTCACATATATCTCACATATATTTTGTTATACTTGAGAATTAAGATGTAGATATGTTTAGGATTAAGGCATCGTTCTGTGTACCACATGAAGCTTCAGTCTTTCCATTACTTATTTATTCAGTTTGGTACACTACTTTGTCCACAAAATGTGTTTATTTCATTTAAATTTTTATGCTACTTAGCAAAAATTTTTGACAGTACCACATCATGTTAATCTTTCCTGTATTTATATTTACATTTTTTTCTACCCATGATATTATACTTTCTATTAATTTTGCTCAACATTTTTCCTTTGTTAGACTCTTTTCCTTCCCCTCTAGCCATTCTCCAAGTTACAGTCTGAGTGATTGTTAAATAAAAATATCTGATTATTCCATTTACATTTTTAAGATCCTTCAGTGTTTTCCCAATATACTTAGAGTAAAACCCTTATATCACTGTCAAGACTTTCACTATATGGTTCTCACTTAACTATGAAGAGTTTCTAAAGCCAAAAAAGTTTTCAAGTACATCTGCTTATATGTGTGTGTGTGTGTATGTGTGTGTGTGTGTGTGTGTGTGTGTGTGTGTGTGTGTGTATGTAGGGTTTTAGAGCTGCTACTCCCTATGTGGAAAACATATTTTCTTCTCCCAAACTGTTCTTTTGTAGTAATAACTATTATACGTATCTTAGTTCTCTGTCTTTCCTCATTCTCTTCAACTGGACTTTATTCTCCTTTTCTGTAATGACATATCCTTTTTTTGATGCTATAGAAATCATCACATTATATTCTATTTTTTATTGAACTGATTGTATATCCTGGATGACCGACTATAAACTCAATTAGAGATCTGTAGCAGTGACAATTTTGTCTCAAAATTTAGCAGAGTTCTTATAAAAAGTAATCATTTTATCAATTATTTATTTTATGGACGGGTCATTGATTATAACAGTATAATGTATAAATATTTTACTGTATTTGTGTTCAAAGATAAACTAGGAGTGAGGATAAGAGTGAACTAGGAGTGAGGATACCTGAATTATATAGTTTTGTCCTTAGATGGCTGTAAAATTTATAAAACCACTTACATTATAACACTCTAGGAAAGTATATATATATATACTAAGTGAGAATTTGAACTAGATAAACTTTTCCCCAGCATGAAATGGGCTTGAGAGAAAACCAATTTTCCTTCTAGAAAATTTTGTTCATTTCCAAACCTATAAAATAGAGAAAACTTCACTATCTTACAAGCTACAGTTAGAATGCTATAAATATTTCAATTCCATATATAAACTTTTTTTTTTTAATTTTAGAGAGAGAGAGAGCAAGATGGGGAGAAGGGCAGAGGGAGTGAGAGAGAATCTCAAGCAGTTTCTTCTCTCAGGATGGAGCCCAATACGGGGCTCCATCCCAAGATCCCAGGATCACAACCTTAGCTGAAATGAAGAGTCAGATGCTCAACTGACAGAGCCACCCAGGCACTCCCAAAAATTCTTGTTTTAAACTTTTTTTTAAAAAAATGTTTTATTTATTTTTGAAAGAGAGAGAGACACAGCGTGAGCGGGGGGGGGGGGGGCAGAGAGGGAGGGAGATCCAGAATCTGAAACAACCTCCAGGCTCTGAGCCAGCAGTCAGCACAGAGCCCGACGCGGGGCTGGAACCCGTGTACCCTGAGACCATGACCTGAGCCGAAGTCGGAGGCTTAACTGACTGAGACACCCAGGCTCCACGCAAAATTTTTGTTTTAATGAACACTAAAAATTACAAGTATTTACTTGATAACATAATATTTTGCAAACATGTAGTATTAAGTAAAATGAACCATTCATTACTAATATAAATTTACACATTATATTTTTTAAATGTCCTTTCTTTGGGAAAATAATACTCAAGAAAATCAGTTACTTAGCTTAGCTTCCATGTCAAATTCTGTGTTTTGCTGGATGAGATAATATGATGTGTAGCTTATTAAGAACCTTTTTTTGGCAAAGCTGTTGCCTACCAAAAGGGATGCACTTAACAGAATAGAGGCGAGAGAACACTAAGTTTAAAAATTACATCACTTCAATAGATTTCTTTCAATTACATATTAGTTACTCCTAAGTGATGTATTTGTGTTATTGGTAAATTACTCTGTTACTACAACTTTTGGTGGAGTCAGATTTTTTTCCCGAGCTCTGTCTATCCAAAATGGAAATCTAAATGATCTTCAGCTGTTAAAAAAAAAAAAAAAAAAAAAAAAAGGAAAAGGAGGAAAAGGAAGAGAAGAGGAAATAAAGGAAAAAGTAAAAGAAAACCTGAATTCTCAGACTTTTCTCCTCTGTGACTTTTCTTATATTCAAATAATGAAAATCTGGAGAAGAAGCGTAAGTTTATAGGCTCAGTTTTAATTTATCCATTTTTATTTTGGGGTCTGTCTTTTTTGTCTCTAGTTACTTCTATTGTGAAAATAAATAAAGGAACCTCATTCAAAATGGAATCAGGAAGCCCTGAAGCTGATTGTTTTAAGTGCTTCATCATCAGAGGTTCATGAAAAAGACTTTGACGAATACTCTAAAACACAGGTGTTGATTCACTGAAGATCATAACACTGAACTAGGTAAGAATTTCCAAAACTCTAATGGAAAACTGATTGTTTAAATTTGTTTTTGCCAGGTTAAAAGGACCCCTTTTCCTCTTCTCCTTTAATCTGTCTATAACTTAATTGCAATTTGGCAAGGTGTATCTTTACAACAAAGTTGAAGCATTTACTCTTTCTCCCTTCCAGATTCCTCCCAAATTCTGAAACTCATCTAAAATATTCTTATTTTTCATGAAAATGTGTCCATTTGCATAAGTTATGTAAATATCTCTTCACCTTATAATAGGATGCCCAATGAACCTTGTTCCTGCTTCTTTTAATCCACAGCAAATAAAAAGGACATATACTTCAATATTGTAAAGACCTAATTATTTCTGTTGAAAACAGAATAGAGCAATGTTTTCAGTGTGATCTTCAGAAACAGAGACCTTTAACAGCATTCTTTGCAACTCTGAGACTTCACTTCTTGAAAAAGATATCTCCAGAAAAACTTTCCTGTGACCCCCATTGGAAAGATCCTTATCCGTTACTGTTAACAAGCCCTTGTGCTGACAAACTCCAAGGAAACTCTCGTATTTACATGCTTTATCTAAAGAAAGTACCAAACCCTGACTGGTCCTGCACACCAACTGGTGACCTGAAAGTAACGATTTCTAGGAACTGAGGCATACAACAGCAAAAGGAGACAACTTTCCCAAGATGAGCAGACCAGGACTTTCTACTTTCTTGCTGTGGCTTCTTACTTTCAATTGTTTTGTGATGGTGGTTTCTCCTCTTTCTCTTGGAGAGAAGATGCTTTAATCTAAATTTCTCAGTCTATTTATTGCAAAAGGGGGAAACATCTCTGACTATTGGAACTATCACCAGAAACTGTTTTGCCCACAATGTTAGAGATTCTGTGGTCTTACCTGTAGCTAATGTCTCTATAGTCTCAAATGACATTGACAGTTATACTTACAAGCCTATGGGTGTTTCCTTTCAGATTAGGTTGCTACCACTAGGTGTTCCCATACCTTGTTTTGACCCTTTCCAGTTACAACCTTGCTAGCTCAACTAAACACCTCCACTTTTGCTGTATGACCCTCATCCCCCACATTCTTTTCTTTATCTAAATATGATCTTTTTCCCTAAACCCAAGGGAAGTAAAAATGGTTTATACCTCTTTGTGAGGTTTTAAGAAAAGACCTCCCTAGGAAGGGATAGGCTCTCAGAGTGTTGTCTCAATTCCCGGGATCCATGGCTTCAAAGGGTCAGTCACAAAATCCCAGCTAATGAATCTATCAGTAACCAGATCTTAGCTGGAATCCTTAGACTCCACCTGGTTTTATTTTTGATTGAGGTGGACAGCATTTCCCAAGGGCATGAGAATGTGAAGATAGCTGATAAAGCAGAGGTCCATGATTATTGGAACCCAACTGTCCCTATAATATCCATAGCAACTCAGAAGCTTCATATTGGTCCACTCTATTGAACATCCATAGCCCTTCTAAACAGGAACTTGCAGAAGGCATACATGACTCTGGATTTGCTTCCATAGGGAAAGCCTTTCTCCCATGGATTGGAGTAAATGCATGAGGAGAAATCTTTCCCTAACTTTAGGAGAGCTAACCCATTCCACAGCCAAAGAACTAACAGCTTAACAACTATCACTGGACTCACTGGCTAATGTAACTTCGCATAATCACATAGCCCAAGATTATCTACTTGCTGAATAAGAAATTGTTCATGTGATAGTAAATACCACCTGTTGCACAGGGCTAAATTCCTCTGGGTAAGTAGAAGCCCAACTGCATAAAATCAGAGAATGAACACACTGGCTAGAATGAATTCCACATAATACTAAATGGACCTTTGATTTATGCAGCTAGTTTCCTTCAGATTTGGGGTTCTGATTTAGGAATATTTCCCAAATTGCAGTTGTTATTCTGTTCTGGTATAATCAATTTTATTTTATTTCTTTAATTGTATTTATTCTGGGAGAGAGTGAGGCAGAGAGAGAGAGAGAGAGGGAGAGACAGAGGGAGAGAAAGAATGCCAAGCAGGCTCTGTGCTCTCAACACAGAGACAGATGTGGGGCTTGAACTCCTGAAACTGAGAGATCATGACCTGAGCTGAAACCAAGGGTAAGACACTCAACTAACTGAGCACCCAGGCAGGTGCCCCTCAATTTTTTTAAAGTAAACTCTACCCACAACATGGGACTCAAACTCAAAACACTGAGATCAAGTGTCATATACTCTACTAACTGAGCCAACCAAGCACCGCATTTAATCAATTTTAAATTTTGTACTTGTTGCCTATCAAATTGCTGCAGAAATAATGCACCAAATGAGGTGATACTGGCTCTGGGCTTCAAAATGGTCTCCAACACTTAAAACATTGATAAAATACAGACTTTCCTTGGAAGATCCTTGAGCGTTCTTCCTCCTATTCTTCCTTACTACTCAAATGTGGCCTTCACAATTTCCATTCTGTACACTTTTCTTCCCATTGGGCATAGCAACCAGAAAACGTCCATTCTGGCGCTGAGAGACAAAAAACACTAAATGTGGTAAAATGACCCTAGATCCATGAGGCTTTTGAGGAAAGATCTTGATCAAAAGGGGAAAATGTGAAAATAAAGAAAACTTCATTTATAATGAAATTAAGAAGATCTGAAGGGGGTTCTCATGAACATACTACTCATTGCAGCCCGCATAACCAGAAGGAAAAGATAAGATTTATTTTAACAAAAAGAGGACATTTACCACGTAGGAATTTTATCTCTCACTTTTAAGAAAAAGAAGGAAGAGGGGTGCCTGGGTCGCTCGGTCCCTTGAGCATCTGACTTCAGCTTGGGTCATGGTCTCACAGTTTGTGGGGTTTCAAGCCCCATGTTGGCTCTGTGCTGGCAGCTAGCTCAGAGGCTGGAGCCTGTTTCAGATTCTGTGTCCCCTCCCTCTCTGACGCTCCCCTGTTCATGCTGTCTCTCTCTCAAAAATAAATAAAACATTTAAAAGGGAAGGGAAAGGAAGGGAAGGGAAGGGAAGGGAAGGGAAGGGAAGGGAAGGGAAGGGAAGGGAAGGGAAGGGAAAGGAAAGGAAAGGAAAGGAAAGGAAAGGAAAGGAAAGGAAAGGAAAGGAAAGGAAAGGAAAGGAAGGAAGATTTCTCTCTGCCCCAGAAACAGCACACTAACCACCGTCGGCAGCCAATGAGAAATCTTCACAACCTCAAACTCTTGTCTTTTCCAATGAACTTTTTGTTCAAAACAACTCTCCTCAATTTCCTCTTAATACCTAATAAAAGCTGGCCTTGCCTTTGTCTCTTCTGATCTGCCATAACATTCATGTCCCAAATTACAATTCCTCTGCTACTCCCCAATAAACTCATTTTTCTGGTAGACTAACTGGTTATTTTAAAGGTTGACATTATGTTAAATTTATTGTTATAAACTCCTCATGGAGTCACTAATCATAGAACATTTTGTGTAGTAGCTGTAAGTTTACTTACCCGAAATTAGACCAAAAATCCATTTTATAAATCTTAATGTATTTCTGAAACTGATTATAAATTTATGATAATTCAGTTGATTTTTCTCACAGGAATATGTGTGTAGTCTCAAATAGTAACTCATGATTTTTGTGAATGGATATTTCAGAAGCAAATTATATACCTAATCACTGAACAAAAGAGCTTTATTTCAAGGATTTAATTCATTGTTTCTTCTTGTGTATGTTTGACTATAATGAAATCAAGCAAAATTTAAGTTGATATTTCATAAAATAGCATTAAATGAATGAATTAATGAATTTCTATTTTTCATAACTAGGAAAATATATCATTTTCTGGTTTAATGTATAATATTGTTTCATGAACAAAATTTGAAGAGTGTGATTTCCAAGATCATATTTCAAATGCTGTGAAACTATAACCTTCCTTTCTTTTCCAGTTCTGTCGCTTGATTTTTGAAACACACAATACTGATATTTTAAATGTATGTCAAATCCTTCGACTAATATGTAATATGTGATATATAACATATAGTGTATGAAACTTATTGTTATCTGTTCTTGAAATCCACACTACCTTGACCCCACAATGCCTTGATAGTTGTTAAGTCAATAAATGACTGAGCTTCAAAGTTACTCAATGCCTCTTTTGATTTGAAGTTTTCCTAATTGTTCAACCAGATATAATTGTCCATTACTTTGAACACCATGACATTCATAATTTACCTAGAATTATAATATCTATACTTAATTTGTCTGACATCTTTTCCATTGTAAATTCATCTTACTAATGCACAAAAGCATCAGGTTGAAAAATACAAAAATACATAAACATAGCAAAATTTTTTACAAAATCGAAGTTTATAAAAGAAACACAAATTAAGATATTGAAGAAGCTGTACATTAACAAAAAATGCTGAAATAAATAATTTTGATTCTTACTGAAGAAGATAAAATATGTTTCAGACATATTTAAGTGACTCTGTTAAAGGAATAAAAAAATGGAAGAAAACAAAGGAAGCTGTAATTTTAGGACTGATTTTGAACAGAGGAAATTTAATTTTAAATATTCATACACATGTACACTCATACATATGCATATGCATACATCACACAAATATACTTTTAATGGGGCGCTTGGGTGGCTCAGTCAGTTGATCATCTGAGTTGTGATTTTGGCTCAAGTTATGATCTCATGATTTGTGAGTTTGGTCCCTGCATCAGGCTCTGCACTGACAGCTTGGAGCCTGCTTGGGATTCTCTCTATCTCTGCCCCTCCCCTGCCTGCTCTACATCTCTTTCTCAAAATAAATAAAAATAAAACTTAAAAACAAACTCTAAATCTTCATGTTTTATGAAATTTCCAAGAATCTATATTACAGAAAAAAATGAACTAAGCTGCAACTTTTTGGTAACTTTCTCTATATTCATTGAAGACATAATAAGTGAGGAAAAAATCTAAAACAGGTTTTTATTCATCTATTAAGAAACATGGGATAATTGTGAGAAAGTTGTAGAATCATTGAATCTTGGCATATTTATTTTACTAGAATAACTCTAAAGCCTCTTTTAGTTTTATTATGACAGAATTTCATAACATTTTGATCAGGGTCTATCCTTTCCCTCATAGGAGAGAGAGATTGAGAGACACACAGAGAGAAAGGGAGAAATTTAAAGATAGAGAAGCCTAAGGCCAAGGAATGACTTCATGAAAGTATGGAGAAAAACATAACAACTTGTTTTATGAAAATTTCTGTTATTTTATTATTATTTTAAGAAGTATAAAAGCACTTCATTGATTTTCTTAATTCTAGTCATAAATTAGATATTATCTCATCTACATTGACTTACTATTTAAAGTCACATAACTAAATTTTCAGATATTATGTAGGCTGAACTATAGATGGTTACAATAGAAGTAATTTTTTAAAAAAGTCATGATACTTTTCATCTATGATTATTATAATTTTTCTGTGTCCTTTAACCAAATTTTTCCTATACCTTCTTCATATTTTTTATTATTGAATAATTATTTTATTCAAAATTATTCAAAAATTATTTATTGAATAAATAATTTTATTATTGAAAAATTCTCAGTGGACAAGGTGACAATAGACACCTGATAAATACTTAGTGAATCGATAAATGCTTTGTTACTAGTAAATAGACCAAAGCATAACACAGAACAAGTAAAGACTACTACGATGATCAGTACTAAAATGACAAAAAGATATTTAAAAATTATCTTAATTTCTCAATAAATATTACGTTTTTCATTTAGACTTGAAAAATGGGAAACATGAAAAACCTTACTATTATTAACAACCTAAGGAAAAGATAGAAATATTAGTTTATAATTGTTAGCATATCTTAATGTCAAGATGACTTCGTTCCTGTGTGTAATGAAATAGGGCTTGAAAATCAAAATGAAAAATAAGATGAGGCAATTGAATAAAAAAAGAAATAGTGCTCTGGCTCTAATAACTAGCAATAAATAAACCAAAACTAGTAAGACTTTGCTACTGATATAGAAAACCTGGGAGAAATGGAAAATTGAGGAGGAAAGTTTATTTCTTTTAGTAATAAGAAGAGAGAAAAAAGATTATGAAAGAAATGAATGTTTGTCACAGGCCAATCGTGACCACAGTTGATTACTAAATGCATCCTGTGTGGTGGTCTGAATAAGAACTTCCCAACACGCTCATGTCTTGATTCTTGTAACCTGAGACTGTTACCTTACATAGCAAGAGGGACTTTGCAGATGTGAGTAAGTTAAGAATCTTGAGATTATACTAGATCTTTCAGATGGGCCCTAATGTAATCATAAGTGTCCTTATAAGATGGAAAGAGAGAAATTTGACTACAATAGAGGACACTCTGGAACCATAGACTGGAGTAATGTGGCTTGGAGCCAAGGAATGTCATTGTTTCTAGAAATGGAAGCAGTCAGAAAGAGATTCTCTATTGGAGTCTCTAGAAGGAAAATAGCCCTGATGACACTTTGATTTTAGTTCCTTAAAATTCCTTTTGGATTTTTGTCCTCTAGAACTGTAAAAGAATAAATTTGTGCTGTTTATGTCACTGCATTTGTGATAATTTGTGAAAGCAGCAACCAGAAAATTATACATCCTGGGATTGATTCCACCCTTTAGCTTTCACTTCCATCAAAATCTTTGGCAGGCACCTCAAAGCAACCAAACTGTTCTTGAAGAGAAGCCAAAACCATTGTACCCATCATCAGTCACATTTGACCTAGAAAAGATTGTTTTATATATCCAGTTATCTCCCCTGAGGTTATGGAAAAGAGAAACGAAGAATGGACTAGTCAAAGTGCCTTCATCAATTCACCCAAAAAATACTCAGTGTAACAGGACTAATCAGGGGTACAATGGAGAAAAGGTACACAAGAATCCCTGATCTCACAGAGATTACATTCTAGCTTTCTTTTTTATAGACTCTTTCTTCTATGAAAATGTGACTGCTTTTTAATAAAAAGATGAGTCTGATGCACTTGATGCATGTTTAATTTTGCTTGCCAAATGGGTGGTAAAGGGAGACGGAAAAGAAAAGATAGTAGCAGATACATTTCAGACAGGTTTTTCTGTTAGCTCTGTCTTAAATATAATCTCTGAGAATAAACCCAGGCATGGTAAATGGGCTGAGCAAGAGAAAATTGAAGTAACCTAAACTATTTCTTGCCAGATCCTTGCTTCATTGCAGATTTAATGAGACCTGGATCAAGCATTGGAAATTCAATATTTAGGGCAACTTTGTAGGTGATGTTTATGGATTGTCCACAGTATCTCAGGGGCAATTTATTAAAACTATCCTTTAATTTAACATTGTATCTCCCAACTCCTGTCTTCAATTATCTAAGTAGAGTCATATTTAAAAGGAAGCAATTTTAAAATGCTTAGTTTTAGGGATATAAATTGTTATTCTAATTTACTTATGTATTACGAATGAAAATTGTACTGGCTTAAAGCTCAAATCCCTTATCTGTAAGATTTTAATCCACTTAGCCTATCCAATAAAATTGAACCTATTCCACTGTGATAAATTCTTTAAATAAATATAAGTGATAAAAACAAATGGAGAACATATATTTTGGGTTAAATTTACAGGCTGAAATACTAGATCTTCCTATAAAATATTATATTACATGGTAATAAATGAGTATTTGGAGAATCAGGTGTCTCAGTATTAATCATAATTATAATATTATATGACTAACTTACCTTTATGAAAGTAAAGGTGCAGCTATACTTTGGTTTTTATTCTAACCACACATTCAACCACAATAAGAATTAAAAAAAGACAGCAAACTTCTTGCTTTTAAAGAGCTTTATTTGGAATTTGTCATGATAATGTCAAGAAACTGAAGGAACCGAAGTTTGAACAAGTTTATTCATGAAGAAAAGCTGTAAAAGGAGAAAGTTTTACCAGAAGAATAATGAACAGAAAAATTGATGAAACTATCAATAATACTTTTACTCTTTTTAAAAAAAAAATTTTTTTTATTTATTTCTAGGGGAGAGAGAGAGAGAGAGACAGCATGATCAGGGGAGGGTCAGAGAGAGAGGGAGTCACAGACTCTGAAACAGGCTCCAGGCTCCGAGCTGGCAGTCAGCACAGAGCCCGACGCGGGGCTCAAACCCACCAACCGCGAGATCATGACCTAAGCGACAGTTGGACGCTTAACCGACTAAGCCACCCAGGCGCCCCAATAATACTTTTACTTTTAATCAGAAGTTACACATCATATCTCAAATCTGTTTATAATGAGTTTATTCTGTTTCCCAATTTGAACAAATGCTTAATCAAAACTTTTTTAAACCTGTCTGGAAGTATGACCAAAGAAGAACGAATTGGTTCATTTTCTGCATGTATATCTCAATCTTTTCACGTGTAAACTTCTATATTTTCCTCTTTTTCTGAAAAATACTGTGACACCTTTCATAGAAGTCAATCAAATTGAGTTGAATTTTTACCAGCTTCAGAAAAGTTATGTTTAAATATTGATAATATCCCTAATAATAAGAAGACTAAGGAAATTAGTAAGATCCTGTGACCAAATAAATTTAAGGTACTTTAAGACAAAGTTGTTTTTTTTTTTTTTAACAATGTTTATTTATTATTGAGACAGGGAGAAACACAGCATGAGTGGGAGAGGGTCAGAGAAAGAGGGAGACACAGAGTCTATAGCAGGCTCCAGGCTCTGAGCTGGATTCGTGGCTCGAACCCACTAATCATAAGATCATGACCTGAGCCAAAGTCGAACACTCAACCGACTGAGCCACCCAGGTGCCTGTAAAATAAAGTTTTCAAAATAGATTTAAATAAGTAATAAGATCACCATTATATGATGAGTTACATTTGCAAATGATGGCTAAGTATAAAAATATATAATCACCTTACTAAAATATAGGCAAGATTAATCATTTCATAGTACATTATGCTACTACTATTTATTTTCTGAGATACTTATTAGCCTTAATTTACAATCTAATCTGAATTTTCAGATGTATTTCAGATGATGCAAATCAAACTACATTCCTTCCATTGTCAACATCCCCTAGATTAGTTTATTCAATCTAAATCAATCAATAAAGCAATGAGTGAGAAATAAAACTGCAGATGTCTTATTTAAATGTGAAGAACTTTTTGGTGTAAGTGGTGCAAATCCGTTGCAAAGTTTGGAATCTACCTTATTGGGAAAGTTTATGAGAAAATAAAAATTTGTTCTTTCTGTTCTATAAAGTACATATTTGTTTAGGTAAAGGCAGAAGTTAAGTGGCTATTGTTCTTTTGTACTTTAAATCATTCCATGTGCAAAGAAGAGAAACTTCAAAATATTTGCAATACAGTATTTAAAGTTACAGCCCATATAATATAACAAAATGGAAAAGATTACCTGGCCAGAATTCCCACTCTAACTATCGATACATCTATTCTTTCTGGGATTTAATTACATCCCACTTAGATAAGTTTTCATGGATACTAAAATATAGGAAAGCAATTTTGTGTGATTCTTTCTAATAAACCTGAGATGTATGTCATGCACAGGATATATCTACTGATAGGAAGTATACTTATCTATTTCTCTGTAAGAATATCAAGCACTTAGGGGTGCCTGGGTGGCTCAGTCAGTTAAGCATCCAACTTCGGCTCAGGTCATGATCTCATAGTCTGTGGATTTGAGCCCCATGTCAGGCTCTATGCTAACAGCTCAGAGCCTGGAACCTGCATTGGATTCTGTGTCTCCCTCTCTCTGACCCTCCCCCATGCACTCTCTCTCTCTCTCTCAAAATAAAATAAAGACATAAAAAAACTTTAAATATAATTTACCCACTAGACTGTGAACCCCTGTCTGTCTTGGTTTTGTTTAATATGGATTTCCAATGCTAAAGTGATGATGTAAACAAAATGGTACCTCAACATCTTTGTTGAATGACAAAACAATGAAACTAGATAGCATAAAAGGGTTAGTTTTATACTTAATGTCTTTTGGCAAGTTTTTGATGCTTTTACCCAAGTTTGTTACAGAATTTATAGTCTAATAGAGTCCATTTCTTACTCCAGCAATTAGGAAGAGTTTTAGAATGGTAGACTGAATGATCCAAGGCCCCAAATTCTGACATAAGAATACACTTTTTGAAGTTGTAGAGGAGCTTTGGAATCTAGCAACAACTATAGAGAGATTAGATACAATAATTCTAACAAAAACGGTTCTTATTTCAAATATTTTACTACACTTGATCTTATCCAAAAGGCCGAGAAGCGATTATTATTTCAAATATTTTAAATGTTATAGAGAATAAAAATTATATGGATACATTGTTCGAAGCAAATCAGCCACAAATGAAATTGAATTCAAGATACATACTGAGGGGTGCCTGGGTGGCTCAGTCGATTAAGCATCTGACTTCGGCTCAGGTCATGATTTCAAGGTTTGTGAGTGTGAGCCCCGCATGGGCTCTGTGCTGACAGCTCAGAGCCTGGAGCCTGCTTTGGATTCAGTGCTCCATCTCTGTGTGTCCCTCCCTTGGTTGCACTCTGTCTGTCTCTCTCTCTCTCAAAAATAAACACTTCCAATTTTTAAAAAAGATACATATTGAAACTGTCAATAATATTTATGGAGATTTTTGAGTGTAAGTATTATTCTTATTTCTGGAAGAAGCTGGGCTAGAGCTGAGGGCTAAAGTTTTGGTGTTTCCATACTTTCTCCAACTCCTAAGAAAATCACGTTGTGAGAATACTAAAAACAAAACAAAAAAGTTTTTCTCTCAGTGAACATCACAAACACCAACTCAAATATGTCTTAATATTAGCTAATCCATATTTTATTTTGGTCTAAAGGAAAGAGTGATAATATGTCAGCGTTTATCGCAGTATGATTCTGTGTGTGAATAAAAAAGGAACTTACCAGGACCAGAAAAGTAAAATCCAATTGCCAAATTATTGAGAGAATTTTATTCATAACTCTTGATTTATTTTTCAAAATCATCTACAATTTTAGTATATTTGTTAATAATTTTGCTCCTTCATAAAATCAAATTTAAATGATATTATTTGAAAGAAGGTAACAGGATAAACTTGGTCTTTCTATTTTCCTAAGATATCATGAATCTCTTCTATAAAACAATACAAGTTCAAATACTCTCAAAGTATATAGCAAAATGCATAGTAGAAAGATAAAAGTATGCAGCGAGGTGAGGTATTAACTTAATATGATTAAACTTTAATGAAGGTTTGTCACAAGCCACCAATAACTGGCTACAATATTTGTAGTATAGAAGGAATCTAACACACATTATTCAACTGATCATGGATAGAGAAGAGTTATTTAATTATTTATTTACCTGTTCAACAATATAATGTGATTCTAAAGTCAGCCATCATTTCCTTCTAAATTTCTACATATAAACGAATTCTTCATTTAAAATATTAGGAGGAAAACAAAAAATAATAAATTAAGTCTGATAGTTTTCTTGTGAATTTGGCAAACACTACATGCTAAATGCCATGATTCAATGGGACTAGAATATCTGGCTTTTGACAGGTGTGATTAACTCCATCTCTTATCTTAAACAATTTTCTATCATCCCACTGGATCCAATACCTCCTGCCTTCTTAGAAATTGGATATTGTTTCATTCTCTTTCTCTCTCTTGTCTCTCTCTTTCCCCTCTTTCCCTGTCTCTTTCTCACCATCCCTTCTCATCTCTTCTTTCTTTTTCTCTCTCTTCTGGACAACTCCTCCTTATAAACTGGATCTATTCCATCAGTTTTAACATATTTAAGCTTTAACCAAAAAAACTTCAAAATTTAAAACTCAGGCCCGGTACATTATTTACTTCTCTCTATCTTCATAGAGAAAATTTTGTAGTTAGTTCTTCATTTTCTGAATTTCTATTTTCTTCCCATATCATTTAGTTCTATCAGTCACTCAGATATTCCTCTCAATGCAGTTTTCATTATGGTTACAATAGCCCCCAAAATATTCAACAGATCAGATATATCTTCAATCATTATTTGATTACTTAGACACCTTGGGAGTCACTCTCTACTTCTTCATATTCTTTTTTTGAATTTTTTAAAATGTTTCATTTATTTCTGTGAAAAAGAGAGAGAGAGAGACAGCATGGGGGGGGGCAGAGAAAGAGGGAGATACAGAATCTGAAACAGGATCCAGGCTCTGAGCTGGCTCTCAGCACAGAGCCCGATGCTAGGCTCGGGCTCATGAACTGTGAGATCATGACCTGAGCCGAAGTCGGATGCTTAATCAACTGAGCCACCCAAATGCCCCATTCTCTGCTTCTTAAAATGCTTTCCTCCTCTGGTTTCTGAACACATTTTCTGGCTTTACTCCTACTTCTCTGCTTGTGCCACATAAGTGATATTTTGCAAGGATGTTTTCATCAGCTAGCCACAAATACTCACTCTGACTCAATGCTGGGTCATATCTTCCACTTTATGCTGTATTCTCTTTCAAGGTCATTTTACCTATTATGGATTCAACTGCTCAGCAGACTCACAATTTATATATTCAATTAAGACATCTCTATGACTTCTAGACTCAATTATTTACATGAATTTGTTTAAAAGAATCCTAAAACTTAAGTATTCAACTTTCATGATTTGTTAAATGCTATCATCATCTATCCACTTAAAAATATTTCTCCCCAGGGGCACCTGGGTGGCTCAGTTGGGTTGAGCATCTGACTTCAGCTCAGCTCATGATCTCGCTGTCTGTGAGTTAGAACCCTATGTTTGGCTCTGTGCTGACAGCTCAGAGCCTGCAGCCTGCTTTGGATTCTATGTCTCCCTCTCTCTCTGCTGCTCCCCATCTGTGTCTGTCTGTCTCTCTCTCAAAAATTAATAAATATTTTTTAAAAAACCTCTCACTCAAGAAACAATCTTTGACACTTTCTTTTTTTTTAATGTGTATACTCAATTTATAATTTAGTCCTATTGATTTTTGTCTCATTCCTATCTCCTACAATAGCTTCAATGTTGGTCAACTAACATCTAATATTGCTCAATTAAAATACATTTTATCTGAGCCTGGAATGATCTTTTATCAAAGAAAAAACTGTAGATTCTACTACTAAGTAAAAATGAAATTCTCATTCCATTGCTTAATGCATGTAAACAGGATTTACTAAGTGATACTTTATCGCTGTAAAACTATGCTGGAATAATACTCATTGAAGGCAAAGCTCAAATAATTTTTGACTGATTAGTTTATTGCCAGAAGTTCCTGTGAACTAATTAAACATTTTTTTGAAATAAAATATAGCTGCAATGTTATCAAATATTTTCCCAAACTATTTGAGGATTATTGAAAAAAATTTTTTTTCAATTTTACTGAGCCCGAGACTTTGATCAGGTATTAGAATTTTTTACTTTAATTTTTGATTCTTAAATTCTCCTGGGACATTTACCTCATTGTTATCTCTGTTTTGTCAAATTTTGACTTCTCATTTGGCATGATATAGGATGCTCACAAATATTGACACCCATAAAAGTATAATTATATTTATATGTGGTAGACATAATACAAAAATATACATAACTGGTATAGCAGTTATAAATAAACATATAGGGTGATATATTAATATTTTGTATGGGCTCACTTCAATGATAATCTTATGTTTAATAAATTGTTATTGGACTTCAAGAACTCTGAGAATAGTTTAATCTTCAAAACACTATTCTAGGCAGTTATGAGAATATTAAACTTACATAAGATGAAATTTTGGTACATTACATAATTTGCCAGAGATCATTATTCATAAATCCCACAATCTATATATTTGAAGACAACTATATACTTCCCATCTTATAAGTGCCTGCCATTTGTTCATTCATTAGTCTCCTAATCATCCTGGTGAGCTTAAATTAAAATAATTACTAAATTGAAATAATAATAGTGATCATGATGACACTATTTCTATTTTTCCAGAATACCACAGGTAATTATTTTACAGGGGATAGACTCAATCACAATGTTTGTTAATATATCTTGTTCTAAGTATTAAAAGAAAACCAAATGTGGTTTCTTTGAGTATTTAAATACAGCGTTGAATAAAACCTTCTTATAAATCCTTGGCTCTAAGCACAAAATACTCAAAGTCATAGTCCTTGATAACAACAAAAGCGGGTTCATAGAAGATTGGATTGACAATAGCTGGACTCAGAAGAAACACATTAATGTGCAAGGAATGTCTTCAGATAGGGTGAAATGAAGAGAAGTCAGAGGGAAAAACACATTTATAATACACTGTGCAAAATCACTAAAGCAATAGTTTTGGAAACCTTACATCTGCAGAAAATCTTGTGGGTCTGAATTCAATCCAACCCTGTCAAAAATATTGATGAAAAAATGTATCTTTATATTTAAGTAAACATAATTTAGAAACCTGCTCCTCAATTCAATTTTTTTCTGTGATAAAGGTAAATTTCTCCTCAAGGTGCACTGTTTAGGCATGAAGATTTAATTACAACACTGATGATGCCAACAAAATTACTTTTTCACAAGGCATTGAGATAGCTATTGACAAATAACAAGTGTATTGAAGATTATAATCATGTTTCTGCAAATTGCTGTTATAGCTATTTTCAATAAATGATTAGTTTCAATAAACTTAGTTTCTTTCAACACAAATTTCCTCACAGCCATTGTCAATATTCAAACTACAGTCTGCTTCTAAAACAAGATCTCAACATGTGTTGAATTTCTCAGTCTATTCCACTATTGTTTCTTTATTCCAGTTATCCGAGTCAAGCTTAAAACTTGACATACTTAAAAATTGTATCTACAACATGGAATCAGGAAATATTATTAATTTTGTCTTTCCCCAGAAATTCATGTCAAAATCACATGTACGAATAGGTATGCACATAATATATATTGGAGAGCGACTCTTGCTAAATCTGACCAAATAGTTTCTGGAGTTTTTCTTAATTGGAATATCCTTGCTTGACTATAGAGCCATATTTTCATCTTCAACTTTAAATATACAATCTAAAATTAGTCACAGTTTCATTTTCTTGCTGTGGATTATTATAAATTAAGTTGTAAATCAGTTTAGTTGACAACAGATTGCTGACAACCCTTGCCTTTATTGTCTCGAAATGAATCTTATGATTTGTTGTATGTAACTCACACAACAAACTCATAACTTATGAAACCATATTACTATCTAACATGTTTGTGTAGAGTTTTGAAGTGTAATATCATAATAAATAAAGAGATGAGTTTCATCATATTAAGTCTTAATATTTTGATCTGACATTTGCAAACAAACAGGAAGGAAATCCTTCCATTTATGACAAACATGAATGAAACTTGAGGGCATACGTGGAATAGGTCAGATCAGAGAAAGACAAATACTGTGTGATCTCACTTATACGTGAAAACTTTTAAAAAAAAAAAAGAAGAACTCAGACACAGAGAACAAATTGATAGTTGCCAGGAGTGGGGGTGGAGGTTTTGGAGAAATGGTTGAAGGTCGCCAAAAGGTACAAACTTCCAGTTATGAGGTCATTAAGTTCTGGGAATGTAAGGTACAGCATAGTGACTGTAGTTAAATCTACTGTTTGGTATATTTGAAATGTGTTGCTAACAGTGTAGATCTTTAGAGCTTTTATCACAGGAAAGAAAATTGTAAGTGTGGGGTTAGTTAACTAACATGGCAGTAATCATTTCACAATATATACGTATATCATATCATGTTGTGCAATTTTATTTACATGATGTTACATGCCAATTATATCTCACAGCTGGAAAAGTATTTTGCTGTGGAAGCATTTCCAAGGAGTGGTTTAACAGAGTAACTGCCTTAATATCTCTCTAACATAGTATGTTCTTCAGTATATCTCTTGCAAAGGTATCTGGGAGTAATGAATATGTAAAATATATTTCAACTGTTTTTCAGACAATATTACTTCAATTATGATATTAAATATAAGATTGAGCTGAGAGTTCACATTAACATAATAAGGGGGAGAGGATAAAGGAAACACCCCAATTCCTTTCTTTTATTAAATATTTTAATACACAGAACCTGTGACCCAATACTCAGATTTTCTGTCAAAAGATTGCTGGTTCTCTATCTATAGGGTGTTTATGTTGGATAACACTGGGGAAGCTCAGAAGAAAAAATTATACACAAGAAGTTATCTCCTAGGAAAAGAGAACTATTAAAAAAAGAAACAAAAGTTAATACACAAAAGACAATATTAAATGCTATTGCTTTGTTGTTGTTGTTGCTGTTTTAATTTATTTATTTTGAGAGAGGGAGAGAGAGAGAGAGTGTGTGTGTGTGTGTGTGTGTGTGTGTGTGAGTGAATGAGGGGCAGAGAAAGGGAAAGAGAGAGAATCCCAAACAGGCTCCACATTGTCAGTAAGAAGCCCAGTGTGGGGCTCTAACTCACAAACTGTGATATAATGACCTGAGATGAAACCAAGAGCCGGATGGTTAACCGGAGGAGCCACCTAGGCACTCCAAAAGTTATTTATTTTTAATTAGCCAATTATCAATCTAAATATACTTGAAAAACATGCAAAAATAAATCCCAACTTATTAAAAATATCTAAACAAGGTGATGAGAAGAAATATGTGAAGATAAACAGTTATTATTGGGAGAGACTTTTAGAGGAAAATAAGCAAAAAAGTCTCAGAGCAAGGAATGGATTTTCTGTTTCTGAGGTAGATTGTCATTTCTGAAGAAAAGGTCAAAAGATCATTTCATTTGGTTTAATGGAAATATCTTTTGGTATGGATTCCTGACTCCCAGCATCCATATATGAAGAATCTCAAAAGCAGTTTTTAAAAGTATGTGCTATGTATTCAGTTTGGTGTTTTGTATGCTATTTTACATCCCTGGGGCAGCTTTTAGTGCCAGTCTTTATACTTGCTAATTCTTAGAAATACCAAGGTAAGATGATTCTTGATCAAATTGCAGTGAAAGATATATCTTCTGTTTCATTGTTACTTCCATTTTAAAATCATAGGTTTTAAAACATCAACTTGAGACCAAAAGAAAATAGGAGGTAAATAATTTCTTAATTCCCCTTATTAAATTAGTAAGACTTTATATATAAATTCCATAAGTACTTAGGACGTTAACAGAGCATTATGAGCATCAATTGCCACGTCTTCTATTTAATGTCATTTAAGTTATAATGACATAATCAACACCACATGCAAATACTGGGGCAAGATTTCTGTTTTGTTTCAAAGTAGCAGTACATTTTAAGCAATGGTTCTATGGTGTGTAAATAACAAAAGTAATATATACTATTGCACTATGCCTTCTCCCTTTGGAGTTTCTTCAGGTTTTTTTTATCAAGTTTTTTCTTAAAATTATATGGGAATATACTCAAAATTAATGTTCATGGGTTATTCAGAAAAGAAGATTAATGACAAATTAGTGTTGCGAGCAAAATGACACAAAGACAAGACACACAAAAGACAGACAAAGACACAACTCCGGCCGGAGGGAGAAAACTCTCCGCAAGCCCCCTTGCGGTTTATTTTTATACCCCGGTAGCTGGATACATACTGAAATCTACGAAATGCATTCTTTTACCAAATAAGGACAAAAAGCCAAGCACATTCCAAGGACTGGGGGGAGCAAAGGGAGGAAGTGACCACAGCATGTTTACTAAGAGGCCTGCCCAGAACTCCAGCCTCTTCCTTATTTTTAAGGAGGGCATGTTCCCTCGTATGCGAGCGGATCATTAACCTTGGATATTGTGTGCAGGCCTCTTGGCAGAACACCCTGCTTGCGGGCATGATCTGCCCGTGCAGAGAGTCCTGTTTGCAGGCACATCTCTGCTTCCTTAACCATTCTTTCTCGTGGTCACTGTCGGGCTCCTGCAAATTAGAATGTTTTATGTTCAAGCACAAGGTTTGGTAAAATGCACACAACTGAAATAAAATTTCAATAAGTGTCTATGCAATGCTAATGTAATCCTTGAATGCCAAAATACCACTGACTCAGTTACACATTCCGTATTCACACAATCCAGTAAGTATATGGATACTCTTACCTTATGAAAATTTTAAAGAACTTGTTTTGACAATCTATAGCCTGTTTAAAATCTAAGATGTTAAAGAGTTCAATAAATTTCCAATATAACTTATTGATAACTGAAATACTATGTTATTATATCAAAAACTCAGGAATCTTTTCTTTATTGAAGGTGTTTGATTAGTTGTTGCTGCCCCCTATATATTCACTTTAGCATTTGGATAATATTTGCTCATTTAAAAAATACTTAGCATCCTTAATAATAATTATTATTTAAACCTGGCATTACAAATCAATTTTAGAAGGCTTCCAGGATATGGGACTGCATCCTATTATATAATCAATTAAAAAGAACATGGATAAGAATATGCAAGTAACCATATTGCCCACGTGTACACACACCCACCCACAGACTGGCTTGATTCAGTAGCACAATAATTGGTAGTCATGTTTTTCATTTTGTAATGAGGCAATTTCGTGTCCCCCTCGTTCCAATTTTTTTCTTTGAAACCTTCTTTCTCTATCATTAACCTGATTCTTGCCAGCTAAATATTAGCCACTCTGGCCACCTCTCCTCTTTCTACCTAACATAAGAAGTGATTTCTTTATGTGGAAACTAATTTGACAATAAACTATTTGTAAAAAAAAAAAAAAGAAAAAAAGAAAAAGAAAGAAATAAAACATATTTGTTTTTTTAAAAAAAAGAAGTGATTTCTGTAGGAGTTTTGTATTCTCTGTAGCAGCTTATTTTGCCATTAAGAGATACAGTAAGACTATAATGCAGGACTCAATTCTACTATGGAAGTCCAAATGAGAAAATAAACACATTCAACTGGCAGCTAGAGCAATTTGAAAGGAATGTGAATTGGAGGCTAACCAGAAATTCATTGTTGTTAAGGCAGACTATAATGCCGAGCCTGGATTCCAATTAGCCCAGCACACACACAAAAGCAGTTAATTTCATAGGTTCCTTAGAAACTGCTGCTGAAAGGACACAGCCTTCCAAAAGAGTTTCTGATTTTTAGTAGTTTCTGTGGTGCATTAATGACAAACCAAGCAAGAAAAATGTTAAACTGTTTGGGAATCCTAAGATGCCTTCTAAGTAATACAGAAAATCTGCATTTTGAAAAAACGTCATGAAAAAATTATGCTTATCTATAAGAAATTCTTAGCTTTTTCCTAGAATACATAGCCTTAAAAATAATACCTTGCAGGGGTGTCTGGGTGGCTCAGTTGGTTAAGTGTCCCCCTTTGACTCAGGTCATGATCTCATGGTTCATGGGTTCAAGCTCTGCGTCGGGCTCTGTGCTGACTGCCAGCTCAGAGCCTGGAGGCTGTTTCAGATTGTGTGTGTGTGTCTCTCTCTCTCTGACCCTCCTCTGCTGACGCTGACTCTCCCTCGCTCTCTCTTTCTCTCTCAGAAATAAATAAAACATTAAAAAATACCTTGCAAATACATAATAACAATACCTTGAAAAGCAGGAGATAAGATATATCTAAATTATTATTTTAAAACTGCTGGTTTAAATAATTTTAAATAATTGATATTTACACAATTAACTAAATCAGAATAAATTTGGCCCTTGTGAGGCTTAAAGCTTTAATACAAGCATTTAAGCTACAATAAAAGAAAAAGATTTTTCTCTTCACTTTCCTTCTTATAGCATGTGACTTATAACATGTGACTATATGCTCTTATAGAGAGCATGTAGTCACAAATGAACCCTGATTTTAATAGAGATTTAGCGGGAGAATAACTAGTTTGTCAAGTTTGTGGCAAAAATAATAAATATGAACATTAGTGAAAAAATATGGCATGTCTCTTAAACTATGCATTGTCTATTTGAGAGTTGTTCTTATAATGTATAAATCTAGTTTTACTACATTTGTATTTGACTAGCTTATAATCTCTTTTTGTTTATGCCAGGGGCTGGTTAAGTCTCTTTTAATTTTTATGTTTGATCTATATTTTGGAACTATGTGCATCTGATCATTGTTGAGTGTTTAAAGATCCATTTAACAATTTACTGCAGGGCTAAGAAAATGAACAAGTAATCCTAGGAAATTATACAAGGACTGGGTCAATTTTTAGAGAATAAATGCCAAATCTGAAAAATATCACAATACTGTAACACTTTCCATTGATATGACCTTTAGAAAGGATTTTAAGTGCTTAAAATAATCAGTTTTCTTCCTTTTCACCTATTTTCTTGTGGTGTTCTTACTGAATAATAAATCAGTCTGTGTTATACGGACCACTTAAGAACACAAGGAGTATTCGTTGCTGTGATTCTATTTGAACTGTACATCAGTTATGCTAGTTATTCTTAGTTGTAATTCAGCAGCCTTATTGAAGTTAAGAGAAAGGAAGCTAGAAGAAAAACAAATAGAGTGTTTGGAATTATTTTATGTAAGTTAAAGATGAAATGGTAACAAAGAAGAGTCTTTAAAACTTAAATAGCTAATAATTTATATCCAAGTAATAATGTAGGGGAAGCTGTGAGACTGTGAGATGAATTCCTTGGTTACATAGAAAGTGACATTGTATTTTCTGCTTTTTCATTTTAGAAATAAGAAAATGCACACTTTTGATGGCATATATAATGGAGAGGTTGAATTATTTCTAAGAATACAATTTTGTATGAATAACAAATTTCTTCAACCAATGATATGTTAAAGGCATGGTCCCTAGTACCTGAGAATGTGGCATGTGACCTTATTTGGAAATAGAATCTTTGCAGAATTAATTAAGTTAACATGAGGCCATTAACATGGATCCTAATCCCATATGATTGGCGTCCTTTCATGAAGGTAGCTATGCGAAGACACAGAAATACCAGGCACACTCCATGTGACGACAGAAATTCTGCATCTACTAACTTAAAAATGACAAGAATTAGTGCCATTATCGAAGGCATGGGATAGATTCTCTCTCAGAGCACCCAGAAGGAATCAACACGACACCTTGATTTCAGACATTAGGTCTCTAGAACCTTGAGGAAACAAATGGGTTTTGCTTTAAGCTACTAGTTGCTGCTGCTGCTATTGTTGTTGTTGTCATCGTTGTTATGGTGATGCCTTACAGCACCCCTAGGAAACTAATAGGCTACAGAGCTAGATGTTCAAGGCCCTAATCATTTTATCCTATCTCCTAGATTAATCTGGTACTTGCGTAAACTGTACTTACTGGAACAATGCATAGGATGTTAGGTTAATATATCATTTAAATGTTTAATTTCAATTGTGAGATTTTTGTTAGGCTCTAGACTATAATAAATGAGATTCAACCCAATCTAGACCAGACTCTACTGTTTTCCTGTATCTGCTTTTTACTCTCATTGTAAATTGTTCTTTTTGTAGGTCTGCTTCACACAGTGTCCTTATGAGAAAACCCCTTAGAAGCCCTCAGTGTTTGTTCCCAGCATACATACATTCAAAGCCTACTTATTTCATGCCTTTGTCTATATTCTTCACACACATCTCCTGAATACAAGCTGTAAAAGATTGATGATTCATAAATGGATTGTCTTAACTTCCCTTATTTAATGTCTTCACAGTAGCAACTCCTAAGGCTTGTACACGTCCCTTAGATTCTTGTAAATCCAAACTTGATTTTTTTTTCTCCCTGCTCTAAAGTAGTTAGACACACAGATCAAAATTATCCTTCTAAAACTTATATCAAGTATCCTCAGTTAGTATCAAGAATATTTCTTTTCCTCTTTAAATTTGAATTTCTATATGTCAATGACTTTCAATTATTAGTTTTACTATTCTCAACATGGTCTTCACCTAATAAATATACAGTGTTACTTTGGTTGAATAACACTGTCCCTTTACTTTTACTTACTGCTCACATCTGTCTACAATATAACTCATTAATCCTAATTCCTATTGCTTACCTTTTGGATTTGTTGAGTATTATATTTATCAGTTTATTAAGTTTAAAATATTATAAAATATGTATAAGTATATGCTAGCTTTAGAGGAAACACTGATATATCTAGAATATTTTTTACAGAAGATCAACATTGCCCTGGAGACTGCTGTGAGCCCTTGCTTGATCTTAAATCAGTCTTTCCCATCACAGAAAATCACTACCCTGAATGTTACACTTCTTTCTCGTTAGTTTTAAAACTATGTGCCTTTGTCCCTGAACAAAAATGTATGTTCCTGTGCCTGGGTATTTTTAAACTTTATGTTAATGAAATCACGCTCTCTGTCTTTTTCTGCAATTTGTTTACCTGACTTACCATTGTGTTCCTGAAGTTCATCTATGTTTTCTGTTAATAGCTATCATAGATTCTTAATTATTGGACAATATTCCACTGAATAACACTAGCAAATGTACCAACATAGGATTATTTCCAGCTTTTGGTTAATATGAAAATATTGTCATGATCATTCTTAGAAATATTTCCTGCAGCACTTGTGCCAGAGATCTGCAGGGGTATATACATGAGAATAAAATTGCTGCATTATAGGCTATGGATATCTTCATTTCTCTTAGAAAATACAAAATTTCTTTCTAAAGCATTTTTATCAATGTGTACTCCCACCAGAAGTATAAAATTATTCCAGTTTCTTCATACGATTACTTAAACTTGATATTTCAGACTTAAATCTTTGCTAATTTGGTTTGATATGAAATGATATCTCATTATAAGTTCAGTTTGAATCTCTTATAAAAAAAGTATATTTATTTTGAGAGAGAGAGAGAGAAAGAGAGAGAGAGAGAAAAAGAGAAGGAGAGAAAGAGACAGGAGCTGAGAGAATGGAAGAGAGAATCCCCAAATCCCCAGCAGGTTCTGCCGTACCAGCACAGAGCCTGACTCAGGGCTCTATCTCATGAAAAATGAGATCGTGACCTGAGGCAAAATCAAGAGTCACTTAACCCACTGAGCCACCCAGGCACCCATCCAACCTATCATTTATCAGGTTCACAGCTTCATATATTTAATGTTTAATAAGGTTTTGTTCTCAAGGAACTCTGTCTTTTGCTCATATTATCGAATTATCTCTTTTCCTTAATGATTTATACCATATAGATAAATGATATATATCTTTATATATCCCAAATGTATAAGTTATATCAGTTTCATATATCCTCTTCCAATTCATGGTTTATGTTTCCACCTGTTATGATTTATTTTCGTGAATAGATATTCTTATTTTGATGTAGCTTCATTTATCAATCTTTGTCTTGTAATTTTGCCTTTGAACTGGAGAAATTTTTCTTGATTAGTTTTACATTCTAAATTATTTTCATATAAATTCTACCAGTGTTGCAGTTTTGCCTTTCATATTCAAATCTGTGACTCACCGGATCCTTGTTTATGTTGTGAGGTAGGATTTCAGTTTCATTTTTTGACATATGGATAGTTAATTATCTCAGCATGTGTTATTGTAAAGTTCTTTCTTTCAGTAATGACTAACGATACCATTACTGTCATAAATCAAGTTTCCATGTAGTGATATTTGTTTCTTGGCCTTCTGCTTAATTGCTCAATTTATCTGCTCTGTAGCAATATTGCATGTGCTTATTATTTTAGCTGACTAAGTAATTCTTGTGATATAACAGAAGTTATCCATCCTGTTAGTTTTGCATTGGAATTGTCTTTTAATTACTTAATTATTCACCTTATCTGATAATTTTAGAATTAGCTTGGGGAATTCCTTGGAAAAACCCTTATGGAAATTTGATGGAAAGTACATTAAACCTATCTGTCCATTTGAAGAGAATTGCAACCTTTGTCATATTTAACCTTCCTATCTAAGAATATGGTATATATTTAAATTTATTTACTTAAGTCTTCTTTAAAGTCTTTCAATAAAGTTTCAGAGTTTTTTCCACTAAGGACTAGCCCACACATTTTTCTATATGTATGTTTATACATCATTTTATCCTTTAAAATAGTTTTATTAATTGATATATTCTAGCATAACTTCCTGTTTGTTGGCGATATCTAGAACTGTACTCAGTTTTGTGCATTGATTTTGTTTCAAGCAAACATTTCAAAGTATAGTTTCATCTAATTATATCTGTAAATTCATTTGAATTATTTTAAAATATTTTTAATATTTATGTATTTTTGTGAGACAGAGAGACAAACTGTGAGCAGGGGAAGGATAGAGAAAGAGATACACAGAATCTGAAGGAGACTCTAGGCTTTGAGCTGTCCGCACAGGGCCTGATGTGGGGCTCAAACCCACAAACTGTGAGATCATGACCTGAGCAGAGGTTGGATGCTTAACCAACTGAGCCACCCAGGTGTCCCAATTTGAATTTCTATTTATAGAGAATAGTATTGTCTGTAGTCTATAAGTTTTTCCTTTTGTCTGAAACTTTTCATTTTAATGTGGCTTTACTTTTTTTTTTTATCATCCTATTAACTAGACTCTTCACTGTAATGATAATTAAAAGTGATGAGCATGAGAACCCTTAAAAGTAGTGCATAGCATACATCCTTAAAAGTAATGCTTTCAATGTCCTAATAGGCAAAAGCCAGACAAGAGCAGTGGAAAAAATGCCCGGAGGCAGAGTCCCAATCCTTGAAGGGGAAAGATAGACACAGAAACTGAGAGCAGGGATGGTGACAGAACAAAAACAAAAACAAAAACAAAACTGCACATTAGAAAGCCTGGAGCTCAACATCTTGACCTTTTGGCATGTGACACCTTGGGGCTGACAAATTAAGAGCCACAAGTGCAGAAGTTGTGGTCTCTTCTTCCACCCTTGCCCCAGAGTAACGCTCAGACTGTTCATAATGCATTTGCATTGCAGACACAGCCCACCCCTGCTCTTTGAGACAGGGCGCCATGACTTTTCCAGTACAAACCACAACTTGTAGGATCAAAAACTCCCAGTCTCAATCTATGGGAGGAATTTCCCAAATAATTGGCATCAGCCTCCATTAGACACCACCCACTGTGTGTTCCTCACTGCTCCTCCAGTCCTGAGAAGCAAAAAATATCCAATTCCAAAACACCCAGGGGCTGGTTCTGTGGCACAGCCCCCTCCCTAAGAAAAGAAAACAAAAACAAAAACAAAAACAAAACCTCAAGGCAACCTTCTATAGCCAACATCATTCATGACCTTGTAACATGAGACCACTTAATCAGACTGCATGTTTCTGTGTTACCATATAAGAGAGACAAAGAAGTAGACAATGTATAACAAAGTATGCAATGGATATTCAGGGCTCAGTTCTGGGGGCAGGAGCCCAAGTGAGCCCTGCAGGCAAGAATAAAATTTCTTCCTGGAAAGAAAAGCCTCAGTGTCAGGACTCTCTGTGCAACAATCCTGCTACAGTTTCACCTTGGGAAAATTGCTCCCCCACCTTGAGTGTACTTTCTCTTTAATAAACTGCTTTGTGCTTGCTACTTTTCTTCTGGGTCTCTTTATTGGAGAGTGGACCCTCATGCAAATCATCTCATGGGGAATCCAAGAAACAAGATCTCCATTCACACAAAGCAGACACTCCCTCATTGCTGACAGTTCCATTAAGTATAAAGTTTTATAGGAGGTTTTTGAAGAAAAGTATTTATCAAATTAGGAAGGTTCATTCATTCCTAGACTTTTTGGTTTGTTTTTAAAATGTCTAATCACAGAACATTGAATTTTTAAATATATCTTCTTCATCTACTAAGATGATAACATGTTTTTTTCTTCTTCAATTGTTAATGTAAGATATCTCAATTGATTTTTTCTCATTTTATTGATTTATTGATACATTGATTCATTGATTTATAAAGTTTATTTATTTTGAGAGAGAGCACAAGTGGGGTAGGGACAGAGACAGAGGGAGAGAGAGAGAATCCGAAGCAAGCTCCGCACTGTCAGCACAGAGCCCTATATGGGATCTGAACTCACCAACCTTGAGATCATGACCTGAGCCAGAACCAAGAGTCAGAGATTTAACCGACTGAGCCACCCAGAAACCTCAGATTCTTTCTCATATTAAACCAACTTAAAAGTCCCAGAATAAATATAATTTATTCCAGATATATTAATTTTAAACTTAAGATTTCACTATATTTCATCTGTTAAACCTGTAAATAAAATTTTGCATTACTTTAGTAATTGAGGTCACCTTTAATCATTTCATGTATTGTCCTTGTGGGTTCTAGTATATAGAATATATTAATCCAATAAAAAATAGAGGATATTACTCATTTTCTATATTCTGGAGTGGAATATGGGAAATGGGACTACTTGTTCCTTGAATGTTAGCAGTTATTGGTAAACAAACAAACAAACAAACAAAAAAACAAAAAACCTTCCTAGTTTGGTGTTTTGTTTTTTGGGAGACTTTACTCAGCCAATACTTTTAGAGTTATAAACTGAGTCTGATTTGTAACATATTATTTGAGTTAATATTTATTTAGAAATTCACTTATTTGCTTGATTTTTTTCAAAATTATTGGCATAATGTTTTTCAAATTAAGCACTGACGATGATTATACACAATGTAATGCTATTAGACCCTTTAATCTTTATTCATTATATTTCTTGCCACATTTCTGTTTGCTATGTTTTAGATATGTCTCTTCTGAGCAGCACATCAATATTTTTTGAAGAGCTCATCTTGATAGACTTTGTGTTCCGTAACTCAAGCACTTTGTTCATTTGTATTTAATTATTGATTTATATACATTTATTTTATATACATTTATTTTTAATATTATGAGTTGCCCTTTAAATTTTCCCAATATTTCTGCACTATTCACTCTTTTTCTGCTTTTGCGATTATTTGTTCTAATTTCACTTTAGTTTTAGTTTTAATAGTTTTAATTTTCATATGCTCAATAAGGTTATTTTTCTATCAGCTTAGACACCTATTCTCATTGGCTTTTTATTTATTCTTATTATTAAAGTACTTAATTTGGGGCACCTGGGTGGCTCAGTTGGTTGAGTGTTCAACTTAGGCTCAGGTCACGATCTCACGGTTCATGGGTTTAAGCCCTGCATCGGGCTCTGTGCTGACAACTAGCTTAGAGCCTGGAGCTTGCTTCAGATTCTGTATCTCCCTCTCCTTCTGACCCTCCCCTGCTCATGTTGTCTCTCTCTCTCTCAGAAATAAATAAAACATTAAAAATTTTAAATGTACTTAATTTTATAACCTGATGTCTTCCTTTGACTTTTAAATTTTTCTTCCATTGTTAGTGATAGCCCATATTCATGATATTGAGTGTTAACCTTGATGTTTTTGGTTGTGGACTCTATTTTACTAGAAATATTTTTGTGGTAATTCTCAAAAATGAATATCGTAATAACAAAAAATAAAGCTCAATATAATCAGTAAAGGTCCAAAAGTGAAAGCTGGCTTCTACTGTCCTCATTTCTTCTCTAGGGTCTCATTTAAATTAATCTTTGATCAAGGAATCAGATCATAAATGTAATTATTACATATATATATGCATTTATACAGACACACCCACATACATTCAATAACTGACATGTAGATCAGGTTCTTTGCTTCTTATTCCTCACCGCATCTTTTTTTGTTGTGGGAGATGTGTGTGTGTGTGTGTGTGTGTGTATGTGTGTATCTATGCATCTACATATCTATGTATCTACATATCTATGTATCTATCATGTACATACCATGGAAGTTTTACTTGTTTTCAGTGGAATCTTTGGTCAGATTACCTAGAAGCTCATATTGTCATATTAAAATGTCCTCTCCCTATTTTAAACTTTATTTTGTAATTATTTTTCAATTAATAGTCTAGTAAAAAATATTTTTATTCCTTCTCAATAATCATAAAACGCATATTTCATTTTTAAATACTTTTCTTACACCATTTTATGCTTTATACTATATTTTACCTTAATAATACCTTTTTAAATTAAATCTTCATTGGAGTGGGAGTGTATTTTGGAAAAGAAATGTTCAAATTGGAAGTCTTAACGGGCATGATGTTCAGGTTTGAATTTTAGCATATCCCTGTTTCCTGTCAGGTTTTTTGTTTTGTTTTGTTTTGTTTTGTTTTGTTGCCTAGTCCAGATGGTAGAGTTGTTTGACTTGTCCAGTGTCTGGCTGAGTTAAGTGCGAACCATTTGAAATTTAATCAGTAGAAGATGGAAGTGATGGCTTTTGGGCAGAGGAAAGAATTTTGGTCATTTATAAAGAATTTTATTTAGATGACCATGAAAAATACAAGCTATGTTATACTGTGATAAACTTGACACTTCTGGCATTAGATTAAAATGAATTTTCCACTCAAAAAATCAATGATACGCTTCTTCTTTTCCCTTTATTAAGGAAATAATCCCCAATATTTTTTGGCTCAGAGTTTGTAGATTAATTACATGCATGATGTTTTGGTTTCATTTCTGTGCATTTTAATAGACTTATTACACATTTTCTACAAAATATAAATACAGTAGATAAGAAAACATTATGTCCAGGGAAAGTATTGCTTTTATGGTTCAGATTGATTTTTTCGTACAGGTATAAATATACCTTGAGGAAAGGAAAGCATTGGACTATTCTTGCATTTTATTTTTAACATACAGTATTAAATCCATTTTCATAATTAACTTGAGTTATTAATATAAGTTTTTACAAAAGTTATATGATTATTTGGAGGACAAGCATACTTCAGAGATATTTAAAGCAGTGTTAAGTGTTATATTTGTATATATTCAGGAAATGGTCTTAATAACTAAAACATATAACATGTATAAAAATATTAGAAATATCAATTAAAAGATATTCTAGAAATTTTTTATTTTTTAAAGTTTATTTATGTATTTTTGAGAGAAAGGGAGAGAACATGAGCATGAGTCTGGGAGGAGCAGAGAGAGGAAGAGAGAGAGAGCCTCCCAAGCAGGCTGTTCACAGTCAGCACAAAACACAATGATATGTGGCTTGATTCCATGAACCCTGAGATCATGACCTAAACCAAAACCAAGAGCCACTACCCAGGCGCCCCTAGAAATACTTTAAATGAAATATATTACTGTCTCCATATAAGTTTAATTTCAGTCAACTTAAGCATGTTTAGGGCATTATGATTATTTAATGTTAAAGATTAACTTTTTCCAAGTATAAATTTTATAGATTCTTAAAATCAAAACAAAACAAAGACAGGAGAAAATTAAGTAAATATATATACAAGAAAAAAACTTAAAAATAGATTATTTTAATTTAAGAAAATGGAAAAAAAGCTGTTGTAGATGGGTCAAATGTAAGGTCTAATGTAACCTACCTGGTCAGCGGGAGAGGAATCACTAGAAATTATATTGCAAGTTGAACCTGGTTTTCTGATAAACAGACGCAGGTTTAAATTCTAGTTTTACCAGAAGTAGATGTGAGCCCTTCCAGTACATTTTGATAAAAGAAAATGTTCTGTTCAAAGCAAGTAAATTAGGAAAGTACCCTTCTATGCAAAGTAGAAGTAGGCTCTGTGTCAGTCAGGGTCCCAGCAGGGAAAAAAAAAAAAAAATAACAGAATCAAGTTAGGACATTTAAAGATCTTAATGCAAATATTTGAAATTACAAGGATCGACAGAATAGCTTGTTTTTTACTTTCCCTTCCACTAGCTGGGTAAGGGAGGGAAACAGTTGTGAAAGCAACATGATAAAATGGTCCGTCTTGAGAGCTGGAAAATAGCCAGTCTGAAGGAATACTGGAGAAAGGAAGACTGAAAAATAAATACCCCAACAACACTCTCCTTCCTCACTTTAATCTCCCTTGGTGATTCCTGTTGACCAACACAATTAGATGCCAGAGGGAAAGAAAGCCTAAGGCAGGAAACAGGGTGGACAAGTTTGAAGGTGAATCTGGAGGAGAAATGAGTTTTCCAGTTAGGTTCTCTTCCTCCAGGCTGTCACAGCGCTGAGCCAAGTTAGAGGATTTAGCAAGCAATGCATGACTGGTTTTCAGCTTGTACTTTCTACCTCCTTGGCCGGGCATTCTTGTACATGGTGTGTGCATCTCTGTTCACCACTTACTAGCATTGTGAAATTGAGCAAATCACTCCTCTATGCAAAATAAATGTGATGATAATATTTACCTCACAGGTGTGTTGTGAAGTCTAAATGTAATTAGCTATTTGAAAGTATATTACGAATCTAAATAAATATGCAAATATATGACGATTTTCATCATTGAAAAAAGAGATCCATTTTTCTAATAGCTGTCATATACCAGGCTCTGAGATTAATTTTGCTTTAATACAAATTTTCATCAGAGTTTTATTGCTCAGGTTTAGTCAGTTGGATAGTCCCACTGCCCACACCTATCGCGTTTCACTTAGCTACCTACAGTTAACCTTATTGTTGCTCTTTCCTGAAATGTTTTAACCCTTCTTTCACACACATTCTTAGCACCTCCAAAAATAATTCTCCTCTTTTCCAGTTCTTACATAATCTTTTCTCTTCTTTATTACCACACTTTCAGTTTCTATCACATAGTTAATCTATTAGTATTAGTCATCTCACTCCGAAATTTTTGTACAGCCCTTAGTAATGATGAAAGATAAGATGGCAATTTTTACAGAGAAAAGGCAGAAGCAAAGCATGGAAACTACTTGATTGGCTATAGTTTAACATTAGCCTCATTTGGGAACGTCTGGTTGGTTCTTTGTGATTAGTTTCTTTAGGTTGTGATTTCTTAGCCTTGGGGAATTCATAGGCTTAGGTCTTGGTTTGTTTTTACAGGCTAGTAAACTATTCGAACCTCTTCATTTTAATGGCCTCCTTGTCTCATTAATTCAATATTTTAATAAAATGATATTTATGCAAGATATTTAACACACATCATCTTATAGAAAACATATGAAAAACCTGCTATAATATTATTTCACTTTAAGAGAATTTCCCCTTCATACAGGGAACAAGCAGCAGATCCAAGTTAACCAGGACCCTGGCAACAAAGCCGGAGACCTTATCACTGTTTACACCAGTCTCAAATATGGAAAATATAATGAAAAATGTAATCTATCACCATTGGATATTTTAGCCACTTGCTTTCAGAAACTAAGCAAATAGCTTACAAAAGTTATAGCAAATTTCACATGTAATTCTACTTTGAAAAATGATATAACATGAACTATTTGAAGCAGCTGGTTAGCTAAGTTGTTTAGAGCATGGTGCTGTTAAAGTAAACTATTTGGATTTTCTCACTACAGAAATGATCTTTGCCAACAGTTTTATATGTGGATTTTCACTATAATATGTAACATGTTTATATATGTGTTGCAATATTTCTGTGCTGGACATCCTGTGGACAAATGGAAGGCAAGTAAGGATTGTCAGTTCTAATTCCCCCTCTGTTTCTGCTGATGCCTTCAGCCCTCAGTACCATATATAACACTCCAATATAGAAATTTAACAGCAAAAGTAATATTACTGGGGAGCCTGGGTGGCTCAGTCAGTTAGGTTCCCAAATTCACCTCAGGTCATGATCTCATGGTTCATGAGTTCGAGCCCCATGCCCTGACAGTGCAAAGCCTGCTTCTGATTCTGTTTCTTCTCCCTCTCTCCCTCTCTCTCTGCCCCACTCACTCACTCTTTCTTCCTCTCTTTATCAAAAATAAATAAATAAACATTAAAAAAAAGTAAATATTACTATTTCCTTTCCCCACTGACACCTGAAGGGTCTTTTTATCCTTGTATAAGTAGATCTCTCTGTGGATGTTTAAGAACACAGAAGAGAAATACATTAATATGCATATAAGAAGGAAAAAGATTCAGTTTAAGAAAAAAAAATAAGTGAAGAGCTTAGAATAAGGAGAGGTTTACATTCCTTAAGGAAATGTTCAAGGGAAGAAAATATAACCAATGGGGATTTAGGGTTGAAATGATGAGGTCTATGATTTTAGTACTCTGTTCAGTATTTCTACAAAAGATTTAGAAACCATTTATGTTCTTGAGAAATTCTTTTTCTGAGAATGTAAAATGTCCTGTTTTTGCCTGCATTTTGGCATGAGTAGAAATCACAGGTTATGCAACCAAACCCCCAACATCTGCTTTACATGTTATACACAGTAGTGTGAGGTCACAGATTGTATTTAATCACTCTTGAAATTCTAGTAAAGTTAAAATGACTAGACTAATTACTGTTTAATGAATGACTTGAAGGCAAAGATAGAAAGGATAAAGCACAGAGAAGAGGGATAAGAATGAAAGGCAAATAAAAAGAAGGTTGGAAGAAAATGGATTTTGAACTAAAAAATCTTCTTTGGAGCCCTCAACTGGTCAGTTTTGTTTCCTATCCTTGGGCAGTAGCTTTTGTGAGCCTCAGCTTTTCCCCTTTGCAATATAAACAATCATATTTACAATTGCCATTTTAAAATACGGAGGGATCAGATGACAATGTAATTAAAAGATATTCACAAAGCTGAATTATACTATTCTTATCTTAGACTTATTCCCAGCAGAAAAGTCAGCAAAATTCAAACACTCTCCATTAGATAAGTTTTCTCCTGCTCCTTTGTTCTGTGAAAACACATTATATTAACAATAGCAGTTTCCTCTGAGATTATGCTTTACCTTACTGACTATATACAGATCTTCCCCTTGCTTACCACTATCCCATTCCCTACTACCTGGCTGATCTTTTCTTCTCCTAATTACTAATAAGGGATGCTACTACTGTCATAAATAGCATTATAAGCAGGAAAACGGATAGAATAGAATTATAACCTAGCACAGTAAGTGAAAAGAAAGAGATTCTACTGCTGACCAAAGGAAGGAATGGATTGAAGTCTGTGAGAATTTCGGAGTATTTTATGGAGAATGTGTTTCCTTTGTGTGTTTAAATGAATTCTTAATACTGTATTGCAATATAAAATAAAAGCTAAATAGCCATACACTATTTCAGTTTAAATAATAATAATAAGTGACTTTAGTCTTCTTGTGAAAAGAAGACTTTGTGTGGTTTTCAGCTGAAGTAGAGCATTATATATGAGTTGAGATGATGGTGACTGAAATAAATCTGAAATGTTCAAAGTCATGGCGCTCTTAAATAAGCAAACCTCATTTTCCAGTGTTCAGTAGGCATTCAATTCCATTATGAAGCTTGAAAGAAATAATGCAGAAATCGATGTGGAATTTGAAAGAAAGGAGAAAATAATGTGTAATAATTGTTTTATCTCCTTGAGGAATGCTGCACTGCAAAAAATCCTATAGTCTGTATTTATCTTTCATTAGTTTCCAATATTACAGGGAGAATTTGCCTTCTTTTTCTGAAAGTATTACTAGGTTGGGTTTTTTTTTTTCTGTTTCTGCTTTTTAATGTGGAATTTCCCATTTTATTATTATTTTTTTTCATGGTCTCTGTTTGTGCCTTTAATTTCCCCCTTAAAATCCTTAGTTCAAAAGCTCATTACCTAATAACTGACCCTGGAAATAGTCTGCTTTACATCTCTTTTGACCTCTAAAATCTTTTCTTGTAATCTGCCATATATAAGGCTAAAGCATTACTTTTTCCTTACATAAAATTATTAAAATGCCTTGTCCTTGTTCAAAAATTCACCTGTGTCTGCAATAAGAATTGCATATTCTAACCTCCTGGCCAACAGTCAAAACCCTCACTATCTGGCACAAATCTAAACTTTTTAGCATGATTTTTCACTGTTCTCTTCCTAAATCCCATTATACTTTCACACTACAACACACTGTATGTGTGCATATACAATTAGACCTCCATACCTGTGTTCATACATAATCCATTACTACTGAAGCCTGAAATCTTGGCCATTCATCCTGAGGCCAGGCTATAAAGGATTAATTTTTCACCCATAATACAAATCTGTTCCTCTTTTCCTCAACTGAAACATTTTCTTATTATAAATTATACTCTTGGCTTATATTTTTAATGAAAAAATCATACTCTTACTAGATAATTATAAATAGGAATTAAGCTTACTTTGTTTCTCTAGTGCAGTCATTCACAAACATATCCCTTAAGTCTATGTAAGGTTGTAAGCTAAATAAGAATCAGTAGGTAAACTTGTCATTATACAGATTCTCAATCCATACCAAAGATTTTCTGATTCAGTATGACTGAATATTTCATACACAACCCACTAGGTTTGGAAAACTATAATCTAATTCAAGTGCATAATTCCAAGTAATGAATAAATCATTTTTAAATGAAAAAATATGTTTAATGCATGTGTATATATGAATAAATGAATTAAGGAAATAATGAAATGTTTTCTTAGTGAAATGCTATATTATTGAAGAATTAACTTTAGCTCTGCTATTTAATCTTTTTGAAGTAAAGATTTAGTCTTGGTAAGCCCCAACTTCTTCACATGTAAAACCACAAAAATATCATTCAGACACAAAAAAATAGAGTAAAATATATTCTTGAGATATAGCCACCTATGTGTTTCTGATGCTCGGGAAACTATATATATATATTTTTTCATTTCCTCATTATTTTGTCATTTTCAGCTCAAAATTCCTTTTGCATTTTAGCATTTGTGAGAAGAAAATATAATACCGGACACAGTACATACGTCTCCAATAGCTGAGGCCGGATTACTTTTTATTGTAGGAAGCAGAAAATAGAGAGGCCGTGCACTATAAACTATAGGCAGGAAGTTACATGAAATACCAAACATTCTTTTATTGTTTCCTATGAAGTATGAGCTTTCACAAAAGCTTCTTTTACAGAAAGTGTGTCTCAGTTGTGTCAGAGGAAGAGGAGACCCTGTTAAAATCAGATGTATTTTAGAAATCTACCACTTCTTTTATCTCCAGAACTTTGCTTTATCAATCGTTTTTTTGCCCTTTCTATGAATTTCCTCTATTTTTTAGCACTTACTCATTCATGCAATGTGTACCTTTTTGGAACCTAATATAATCCAGACACTGTGTTAGATTCTAGAGATATCGATATGGAACACAGAGAGCTGAGCAGAAGTTACCCACATGAAAATGTGCAAGAGCATTACGGGCAGAAGAAGCAAATGCATCTTGGTGACAACAGTGAAAGAAGCCGTGGTACTTTAGAAATGACCCACAACCCTTTCCCTAACTCCTTGAGATGGAACCTCTGGGTGAGCATGGCCTAAGCTCCCAGTCTGCGATATGGTTTCTCCCTGGAGGGACAGGCTATCAAGATTTCTCATCCTTCCAATCAGTTCCATGTTGCAAAAGCTCTATTTGAAGCAAGCATGACTAAAGAAACCTGGGCTCCTTCCTTTCATCTAGCCTCTATTTACAAAGAGTAGGCCAGAAATATAGAGCCCTGATCACCTTGTAGCTTGCTTGTAAAATGAGGAATCTGTACCAGGGGAAGTAGTGTGAGATGACCAAGTCCTATTCCTTCTGCTCAGTGTCTATTCATAGTCCAAGGGTATCACTCCAAGAAAAAACAGCAGACATCTGTCCATACCTCAGCCTTAGAGCAGTGGTGTGCTGGCCAGGGGAGGGGCAAGTTACAAGAACAGATGCTCCAGGAGCTCTCCTCCAAGAAACTGGTTTTCTTTGCAATAGAGTAAGACAAAAAATACGGTCACAAACGATAAAGATTTTGGTGGTGGGAAATTTAAAATAGGCCAGTAACTTTATAATAACAACAAGCAAAACAAGTAGAAACAGAAGTTGAACATACAGACGACAATAGCACAAAGGAGACAGATAAAGAAAAAGCTATATTGATATAAGGAAATGGCAACAGATGGTTTCTAAAAATTACAGGAAACAAGAAAGAGAACCATAAGTAAAAAATAATAATATTAACATAATTTACTGTAAGTATATATTTGCTCTACTCTCATGATAAAAGATGTAATTTTATAGGAGTGTATAGGTGGCTCAGTTGGTTAAGAATCCCACTTTAACCCAGGTCATGATCTCACACTTCCTGAGTTAAGGGCCCATATCAGCCTCTCTGCTGTGAGCCCAGAGCCCGCTGTGGGTCCTCCATCCCTCTTTGCCTCTCCTCCTCTCCCCTGCTGACACACACAGTCTCTCTCAAAAATAAATAAAACATAAAATTTTATATATAGTAATAATTATAAAAGTTACTTTTGGGTTTGTAACATCTATAAATCGAACATTTTATACAGATTCTGTAGAATATCAATGTCCCAGTCAGTTTTTTGGGTTTTTTTTTTTGAAGAATTTGATACATTGGTCCAAAAATTCATATGGAACTTCAAGGAAACAAAAATAGCCAAACCAATCTCAAAAAAAAAAAAAAGTTGGAGAACTCACATTTCTTGATTTTAAAGCTTACTAAAATGTTAATAATCAAGACAGTGTGGTAATGGCAAAAGAGAAAACAGAGATATTAATTGAACAAAATTTAGAGGCCAGAAATAAACCCTTATATTTATGGTCAATTGGTTTTTGTTTTTTACATCGTGTCAAGACAAGTATTGAGACAGAGAATAGTTTTTCAACAAATGGTGCTGGAATAAATGGACACCCACATTTAAAAAGAAAGAAGTGGGACTTTTCCCTTACAAAAAATACAAAAATTAATATGAGTCATAGATCTAAATTTAAGAGGAAAAACTCTAAAACTCTTACACAGAAATATAAAAGTAAATTTGTGTGAGCTTAGGTTAGATAAAGCCTTTTTAGTTACTGCATCAAAAAAACAACTGACCGGAGTGCCTGGGTGGCTCAGTCAGTTAAGCGTCCGACTTCTGCTCAGGTTATGATCTCAGGGTTCCTGGGTTTGAGCCCTGTCGGAGACCGGCTCCAGCAGGGTCCAGGAGTCCCTAAAGGATGGACGGTGTCTGTGAGGGAGACAGCCCCAAGAGTCTTTCTGATCACCAGGCAGGCATCTCCGCTCTGACTGGGGCTCAACTTTATTTTATAATTAAGTGTTTGGGGGATGGCACAGAAGTGGCATTTACCTTAGACAATGATTTCTGATGACAAACTTCTTTGATATGTAAGAACTTCCTGGAACATAGATTTGTAGAAGACTCTGCATAACCCGTATCAATAGTGATTGAGGTAGAGGATTTAGATGCTTATCCTATGGGGAAGGAAGGTATCTTTAGCATGCAAGAAAAATGTTTTTAGCATAAAAAGGGTGAAGTTAGTTCTTAGTGAGCAGGGGTCAATAGCTTGTTTATTTAAGGAGAAGTATTAAGAAAAACAGTTCTTTCAGGAAACACAATGTTTGCTCCCATAATTACAAAAGAAGAAGTTCTTCAATAGGTTCCTTCACAGGGTGCAATCAGCATGTTCAAGGCCTGAATAAGTCACTCCTGAATACTGATCACAAGATGCCTTGGGGGGCTGGTGCCCCAAGCAGAAGCAATTGGGTGGGGGTGGATATCTGTTCTTAACTCTAAATTAGGCCAGACTCCATTGTAACTCTTGTGTTCTTAGCCCCCTTTATTATCTAAGTCTTGGATCTGCAAGGCCCATAGGAAGAGCCTTTTGACAATCATCTACAGTGTTTTCATCTGAAGTCTCTTTTGAAAAGGCAGGAGTATGCTTTTCCTTATGAGGAATCTGTGTGGGGAATGTTGGTCTGATCTAGAATATTGTGAGGCCTGGTCAATAACTGCAGGCTCATTTCCAACATGAGCCAGTAGTAGCAGAAGGAGACACCAGTTTTGGTTTCTCATGGCCGGAGCTGTGCAAACGTTGCCATTTCCTCGCTGTGAGTCATCCAGTGAGGCCGGTGTGGTGCGGCTCCCAGCAGAGCCCTGTGTAGGGTTCTGTGCTGAGAGCTCAGGGCCTGGAGCCTGCTTCGGATTCTGTGTCTCCCTCTCTCTGCCCCTCCCCTGCTCACGTTGTCTACTCTCAGAAAAAAAAAAATTAAACATTAAAAAAAGAGAACAAGTGACCAAAAAATTGGTAAATTGTAATTCACCAAAATTTAAGTTTCATGTTGTAAAAATTAATATAAAAATAAAAAGGAAGCATTTTGAATGTGAATTAATATTTGCAAATAATTTATTTTGTGAAGGACTCATATCTAGATTAAAGAGCTCTTACAGTACAATAATAAAAATGAAAAATAAAGCAATTAAAAAGTGGACATATGATTTGTATAGGTATTTTTACAAAGATATATACATGCCCAGTAAACACACAAAAAGGGATTCAATATCATTATCTATTAGTGAGATGTAAAATAAATGTATAATAACATGTCTCTTCATATCCACCAAATAACTATAATTAAAAACACATACAATAATAAGTGTTGGGAAAGATATGAGAAAATAAGAACCTTGATATAACTCTGGTAGGAATGTAAAATGTGGAAGAGAAGTATATTTACGAAATTCATTATTAGGCAACAGGGCTATCCAAATCACTATGATTGGGAATACAGGAGCAGAAGCAAGTTCATATGGAGACAAGAAGTTGTCTTTACAAGGTGACTTTGAGATACAAAAGGAAATCTTACGGTGTTTCTAAAAAAAACCCTAATATTTAGCTTTGACCTTTAAAATATATGTATTTTCAAAATAAAATTATACAAATTAATATATAAGTTTTAGATGAAGCCAAAGGTATAAAGTGTTTAAGAAAGCACATAAAGAGAAGAAAATAAAGCAAAGAACAGGATGCTAGGGACCCTCAAGGAAACATAAAAGCAGCACAGACCACACAGTGGTCAGCCATAACATAGGCAAAGGAAAAGTGGAGTTAGACAGACCGAGTGAGGTAAGATGCTAACGTGCCTACCTTTGCAGAGAAGTCAAAAACAAAGAGATCAACCTGATAGCAGATCTTTGGTCATCTTAGTGTGAAATAATTTACATGGAGTGATGACATTATGTGGCAGTGGGCTGCGAAGGAAAAGATGATACAACTACTGGAGGAACAGACTTTTTTCTTCTGGAAAATTAGCTGTCAGAGTGAAAACAGAGAAGGAGAATTCAAAAATGGAGGGAGGCAGCGCTTTTTTTTAAATTGCAGAATAACAACAAAGATGATTGATCATGTTTCTAAAAGGTGTACCGTCCAATTTACCCCTCTCCCCATCACCCTTTTCATCTCATATATTTTTAAGCAAAACACAGAAGCCATTATGCTGAGCTGAGAATTATCTGTGTTTCTTGGCTAAAACCTGCTAAAATGGAAATAGTATACCTGTGTCTATTGCATGTATCTTTCACTGAGTTCAGCATGCCCTGTCTTCTTGCCACCTCCCAGACACTAACCTTTGTTATCTCCTCTGGCTGGACTTCAGCTAACAGTGTTTATACATACATATTCTGGTAGCTTCCTTCTTTAAACAATATTTTCTTTTGATACAATCCCTCTCAAAATTGCTGCTTTCTCAGCACATATTTACATCTAATTTCTTTGAAGAGACCACTGAACATACTACTTTTATTTTTTTAAGTCTCTTTTAATGTACAGCAATCTGGTTTCTACCTCCACTGCAAATGCTTTTTCAAAATTTATTTCAAAATTCATATAGTTGAATTTTGTGTGATAAACATATCTTTATATTGCCTCTAAATAAAAGCTACATCTGTATCTTTCTTCTTTTTAAATATTATTTCTTTAACATTATCACTGAGGTACCAAGAGCAAACTTGGATAACTGCAGTGTGGTAAAAATTTGTCTGGGAATCAGGAGACAAGAGTTCTAGATCCATTTCTTACCCTTGAGCGGTTTGGACACAGCAAGTTCAAATACATACTCCAGGTGTCAGACTTCTCCTTACTGAGAAATGTGCTAAGTTTACCAGGATGATATTTAATGTTGCTTCGGTTTTAATGGATTATGATTCTATAACTTTTTTACATTTCTATTCATAATTCTGAAGTAAAGCAGTGGTGGTTTTTATTTAACGTATTTTTAGTCTATTTCCGCTGTAAGTGGAACATAAAAGCATTGAAAATTATTAGCAGTAAGATTAGTGACAGAATACATTGCAGAAGGAACTGAGATGAGATCGATTTTTATCCAGGAAAGACACTCATCCTAAGAGAAGAGAGTTAAATTTAAAAATTGAAATTGGGCTTTGAAAATCATGTCAATAAATTACCAGAATGAAACTTTTTGCTGTTTTTTTTTTTTTTAATTATTGAACAGACCTGAACTTTAGCTTTAGGATACACAGAGTAAAATACTTTATTCTAAATCCCAATAATTCTAAATAATTCATTATTTATAAAAGGATCATTAGATCTATAGTAAGATTTCCTTGTTTGGCAAATTTTCCCTTTAGCAGATATTTTTTGAAAATGATATTAATGTAAACAGGCCAGAAGGAGAAATGTGTTAATTTAGTTTGACAGATAGTGTTGGACACTTACCAAGTAGTGAGCTCGACAAAAATCACGCTTCACGTAAACCCCTGTAGGAAGGTTAGTGGGTATCTAGGAACAGAGACAAAAAAACCTAAAGAGCTGTGAGCCTGTTTTATTTTTTAACTGCAAAATCATTGAAACCAATAAATGCTTAAGAAAAAGAATAATTAAGTTTTGCTTGAGAATACTGTATAAATTTTTAAAGAAAATGTTGGTCTAGAATCAATCTCCCATAATGGCAGTAAGATGAATGAAAAGAATGCAGATGTTTATATTATACATTTAAGAATTCAAAAACCATGTGCAAAAAAAATCTCAGTTGGTTCCTCATAGTAAGTCTGTGAAAACAATATGGAACGTGCTGTTAGCCTTCCTCATCAATGAGAAATTAAAAATCAGAAGAGATAATATAATTTGATCATAGAACCCATAGGCAGGTCTGAAATCTAGTTCTTCAGTAACTTGACTTCTTTACTGCCCATAGAATAACGAGCACCAGATAGGAATGGTGAATAAAAGAGAAACTAGCATTTGGTAAGGACTTCTTACACGAATGCCTTTTGATAATGATGTCATAAAACACAGAGTAGCTCTCCAAATTCATATAATAGAATATAAACTTAAAGAATTTAGGTAACTTGTCAAAGGAAATTTCAGAGATGTTAGTTGATACTCATTTTTTCCACTTTATTCTAAGACCTAAGTGTTGGCACTATACAAATGCTAGATTTAGATAGTTTTAGGGGAATAAAAAATGAATGAATAAAACAATTATATGTGAGTGAAACTGTTATATTTGGAGAGTGAAGATTATATAAAAGACAAGGTGTTGATTTTAATAGAATATAATTAGAAAGGAAGATTAGAGTCACATTTTAATTTTTAAAATGCTTATTTGTAATGAGTATTACATGCTCTTTTTTTTTTTTTTGCAAGTGAGGAAGTTGGTGGGAGATGGTAGGGAGACCAAAGATCCAAAGCCAGCTCCATCTTGACAACAGAGAGCTTGATTTGGGGCTGGAATTCCCTACCATGAGATCATGACCTGAGTCAAAGTTGAAGGCTTAACCGACTGAACTATCCAGGCACCCCTAGAATCACATTTTAAGGCTGAATTTCAGCTCATGCATTTGTACTACATATTTTAATTCCGGAGAGACAAGAGAATATTTTGTGCAAGGGTGTTGCAAGGATTCCTCATTAGTCACAATGCAATATCTCGATGCTGATGGTATGTATGTTGAGGAAATAATTTAAGAATAAATGATCTCAATATAGAATAGGCAAAGAGGGTAAAATTTACTAACCATTCTGTTTCTCACCTTCTGCATTTTAGGCAAGATCACATCACAAACTGGGAGAGGAAGTGATGTGTGCCATTTACAAGCTAGTCAGGAGTTTCTCTGGTCTCTCTTCCTTTGCCTGGGCAACATATGCCCATTTGTTCCAGATAGATATTTGAACTACAAAATACTGAGCTTCGTCTGCATTCTTGAGTGACCATGTGGAGCAGAGAATCACCTCCTGCCATGGAACTGCACCCAGTATGAATCTAAGCATCAGTTTAACCTTGTATTTGTTACACCACTGAAATCTTGATAATTTGTATTACTATGGCATAACCTCTCTAGTACTGACTGGTAAAGAAGCTGACATGAATAAAATGAGATGATTGCTTAAAAATTTTTTTGAAACTGAAATATGTGGCATAGAGTGAGAAAGTCGATCAAAGGCTATAAATGTGACAAACCATGATATATGGTGGCTAAATATTTAGAAAAAAATGTCATCTGAAATTAAATGGTTGAAAGGTAACTTGCTTAATGAACTTAGAGACCTATGAAAAAAGGTTAGAATACAGAAGCTTTTTATCATGTATTGGTGTCTATTGGCTACATTGCCAGGATCTTAAAAGAAAGAGAAGCTCATGGGCTCCTCCATGGCTCAGCTGGTTAACCATCTAACTCCTGATTTTAGCTCAGGACATGATTTCATGGTTCATGAGTTCGAGGCCCACATAGGGCTCTTTGCTGACAGCCAGGAACCTGCTTAGGATTCTCTCTCTCCTTCTCTCTCTGTCCCCTCCCCCTCATTCTCTCTGTCTCTCTCTCTCCCCCTCAAAATAAATAAATAAACTGTAAAAAAAAAAAAAAGAAATTAAAAGCTCAGGAAAGAAATGATAATTTGAGCGCAAAATAGAAAGTGAATATAGAATTTCCAGAAAAATAGTTGTCTTTCATTGTTTAAAAAACAAAACAAACAAACAAAAACACCAAAACAACAGCAAAAAACTACTTCTCAACCTAAAAGAAAATAAAATGACTGGGAGAGTTAGTGGCAAATTGTAAGTATCTTTCAAATGATGAAATTGCACCAGGAATAGAAAAGGAAAATAAATGTGTGACTCCCAGTGAATTATTTCAATTCAATGATTCAAAACAAAGAAGAATGTGGATTTACCAAAGACAATCCATTCAAGGTATCCAATATTAAGTTGGAAAGAAAGATGGATAGAGACTAAGAGGTAGAATGTGAAAAAAACAACAAAACAAACAAAAATTCAACTTTAATATATCTTGAAAAATAAGTGTTTTCTTACTAAATTTCAGAAAGATATATTCTGTCAAAAATGGCAAAAGTCTGTCCTGTAAGACACTGTTAGTGTTTAAGACAAAAACTGTAGTTTTATTTTTTTAAAGATTTTATTTTTAAGTAATATCCACACCCAACGTGGGTTCAAACTCAGGACCCCAAGATCAAGAGTCACACACTCCACCAGATAACACAGCCAGGTGCCCCCCACAACTGTACTTTGGTTTCCAAATATTCACATGCCGCAAAGAGAGCTCCTTCTTGGAATGAAACCAAGTCAAACAATGAATAAGAGACTCTTTCAATGTCTGCGCAGCAGGATTTTATTACTACTTTGGAACAGTCATTGATACCATTTTCCAGTGTTTTGAGTATGATTATTACAGTTTTACTTTTCTGGTTCTGTTACCATATTGTGGATATATTTGGAGTTAGGCAATTAAAATATCTCTCTGACTTTTTAGAGAGGTCATAATCTGACCCTATCGCTGGATACTGGTGACTGGATGGAACTATAGCTGTGCTTTGATCCAAACAATTTCCACCTTCAGGTAATAAGCTGAGAACGATGTATGACCACAGGGAGAGCATAGTTTCCTAAGCTCTTTCATATGTGGCCAAGTAGACTACAGAACATGGAAGCATTTCTTACAGAGTTAAATAACTTGTGAAATTGTTAAACATTTTTCTATGAGTTAGAAAAAGGAAAAAAAAAGAAAAAGAGGGAATTTGGTAGTTCAAAGATTGAATTGAAGCAGATATTAATACTTACTAAATATTCCATTTGTAATTTCTTCTCTACATTATTCAGATACCCTTCATATATGTGAGGCTATGTGTATCTGACAAAAGGGCTATGAAGGAAGGTGATATATATACTCAGAGTGTGAACAATGGAAAGCCTATTAATGAGCGCCTAATCTTTTCCCTCTATTCACTGACTGATGAAAACAGCTGTGTATTTCAGTTGGTGCAGAAAGGAAATGATAAGAGATTTTGTTAGCTTGGGTTCTTGGTGTCTGTGTGGAGCAAACCGCTTTAATGATCCATATTAACTGGGCATGTAGCATGAACAAGAGGTAAACATAAGTTCTTTGCTGTTTTGTTTTATTTTTAAGCCACAGCAAACTAGGATTATTTGCTATTTCATCCTTTACTAACTTTACAGGGAGTGGTCTGAGTGTCTTAGCCACTGCACAATGGTGTTCTTTTCCTCTTTCTAGGACATCAATTAAGTATTTAAATTGTTCACCATTCCTGAACAGAAGTCATCTAAATGGTATGCAGTCTTGGGTAAACATCAGTCTAAATCACAGAACTTATTTTTTGTACAATTTGGACTATAAAAAATTAGATAAGTTTCTTAGATGAAATCTAAAACGATAAAAGAGGAAAGTAGCTCATAAGTTGCATATGAAAATTTCTCTATTGGTAATAGGGTAAGGTTTTGCAAGATTCCACACTATGAACAGTGTCATGAGGCCCATAAGAAGTCTTAGGTTCTATCAGCTGGTGTATCTCCCTGTTCTCTCCACAGCCCTCAAGAATTTTCATTTACTGTGAGATGGATCTTGTTATCCAAAGTCACAACTGCTTTGTTGTTTTAATGATGGGTGAAAACTGGGTGAGGGTGAAAATAAGGGTCTGGTGACAGGGACATAAGTTAGAAATATAAGGATAAACTATATACTAAACTATTAGAATTACTGTGTAGTATCAACAACTATATACATATGTATCTTAATTCACTTCAATGAATATGAAATAAAGATACAAACCGATACTTGTTTTTTTTTTATTTTTAATGTTTTTTTATCTATTTCTGAGAGAGAGTGTGAGCAGGGGAGGGTCAGAGAGGGAGATACAGAATCTGAAGCAGGCTCCAGGCTCTGAGCTAGCTGTCAGCACAGAGCCCGATGCGGGGCTCAAACTCACGAACTGTGGGATCATAACCTGAGCAGAAGTCAGACGTTTAACCAACTGAGCCACCCAGATGCTCCACAAACTGATACTTGAATTAAAGAAAGGTAAATTATCTGGACAGGTAATTGTGTGTTCAAAAGCATATGCAAAAGATCCATAAGACAAAAAATGTGGATGTAATCCCCACAAATTTGTATCGCTTAATCTAATCAGGTATTATCTTATTTGAGTCACTTTATATAAATGAATCCAATTATGTTACTTTAAAATATAGATTTTTCTATTGCTCAATTAGCTTGAAATACTAACACATACCTTTGAATATCTTCTGTTTTTTATATGGACATATAAACTTGTTTTATAACATAACATATATAATATAAAAATACATACATATAAACACATAAAACATGTTTATATAAACATATAAAACATGTTTCTACTCACGATCACCCAGAAAAATCCAAAACTTTGTCGAACACTTTACCTCTCTTATATATGATATACATCCATGGCTGTTAGATAAAAGTGACAGAATTTGTGAAGCTGCCTTATTTCACTTGAAATTCATAATAAAAAAAACTTAAAAGTGTCCTTTATATGTTGTGGCACAAATTACTTTTGTTGCCTGAATTAGTCAGGGTTCTCCGGAGAAACATAGCATGCAAAGAGATATACATAAAAGGAGATTTATTATAGGAATTGACTCAGGAAGTTATGGAGACCAAGAATTCCCACTATCTGCTGTCTACAAGCTGGAGAAAGAAAACTCTATGCTGTAATCCAGATTGAATATAAAGGCCCGAGACTCCGGAGCTTCAGTGACCATGGGCAGGAGAAGATGAGCATTCTAGTTCAAGAAGAGAGAGAGAATTCACTCTTCCTCTACCTTTCTGTCTATTCACATCCGCAGTGGACTGGATGATGTCTTACCTACATTGGTACAGGCATAACTTCTTTACCTAGTCTAGTGATTCAAATGCTAATCTCTTCCAAAAACAACCTCACAGACACATCCAAAATAACATTTCACCAGCTATCTCGGTACCCCTTAGCCCAGTATAATTGGCACATAAAAGTAACCATCACATTGGCTAATATCTGTTCTCCCCTTCTTTGGCAGCAGATCCCAAATTATTACTGGACACCTGGCCAGAATAAAGACTGTATTTCAGTCTTCCTTGCAGCTAAGTATGACTACATGTCTAAATTCTGGCCAAATTATATATAATATAAAGTGATGCAGGAAACTAATTGGATTTGTGCTTGAATGGAAGGAATTTTCCCTTCATCCTTTTTTCTCTCTACTTCCTGCTTACAAATGCATACAATGTTGGTATCGAGGAGCTTAAGCAGGCAACCTGTACCATCAAGAGGAAGCAATGGAGGTGGGTGAAGCAAAAATTGAGGAGTCTTGTTTCCTGATGATCCTATAATTCTCCTACTGTCTGTACAAATGTATAAGAAAATATAAAACTCCTATCTTTAGGTGCCTGGGTGGCACATTCTGTTAAACTCCTGACTTGATTTGGTCATGATTTCACAGTTTTCACAGTTCATTAGATCTAACCCCTTGTCTGGCTTTGCACTGGGCGTGGAACCTGCTCAAGATTATCTCTCTCTTTCTCCCTCTCTGCTCTTCTCCATTCAAGTGCACACATGCTCTCTAACTCTCTAAAAATAAAAAAATAAACTATGGAAAAATAAAGAAAACTAAAGTCTTACTTGAGTCACTGTTACTTTTTTCCCTGCCGTTCATAATCTAACTTTAACTAATACAATCATCCTATAATCCCTTTTATTTATAATGAATTTTATTTTCCTCACTTCCTGAAATGTTAACCTTTCAGGTTGCTTTCTATAAGATTCTCATATATCTCCGTCTCTTCTTACTTTCAGCTGTGGTCTTATCCACATTTCCTTGAGAAAATCAACAGGTACACATCTTCTCACTGTCACGCTCTGAAATCTATACACCTACTGCTTTTGTTCCAATCATCTTTCTTCTTGTTAAAATTATTTCCTCCTGTAAACCATTCTCTTCTTATCAAGAAACAATTTCTCCACCTCTGCTATGGATCTCATCTTCTCTGGACTTCCTAATATCTGCAACTTTGTTTAACTCCTTTCTTGCACCATCATTGTTTCCATTTCAGCTGAAGAATTTTCACTGGTGTACAGATATGTTCTAATTAATAATGTTATTGCCGATTAGTAAAATATAGAGATCACCAGATTAATTGCTCCCTTTCACAGTTAACTATCTCTACAAAGCCACATATACAGTGTGTCCATACCTCACCTTCTATTCACGCTTCAGTCAATTACAAAATCGGCTCTCAATCCCAGGATTCTAGTGAAACTGTTCTCATTCCAGTCAATAATGGCCTTAACATTCAGAAATTTAAGGTAAGATTTTCCATTTTCACATTTTTTAATCTTTAGGCATCATTTAGAGAGGTGATCCTATCATCATTCTTACAGAAAGTGTAGTATTTTGTCACCAAGTAATATTCTTTTTACCTCTACCTCACTAACATTTTCTTTTCAACATCCTTTTTTTCCATTCTCTGTCCTCTGTCCTCAACAATTATGTACTTCACAGGGAACATTTTAGTCCCTTTTCTGACTTGGAACTTTCCAGTCAATTACACTATTAATTATATTATTGATACCAAGTTTTAAAGCTCAGTTCAATGTCATGTTTCAAATTTATGTTTCTGTTCCAAATCTCTGCAGTCCCCTACACGTACCTCCAAGTATGTATTTGGTATTTCCTCTTGGGCATCTCTCACAGATACCTCAAACTTATCTTATCCAAATCTGAAATCTTAATTACTCTCCTCCACAAATAATATCTCAATAATACCCTAAATTCACCAATTTTAGGAAATCATACTTTTATTAAATTGCATAAGCCAAAATCCTAATGGTCATGTTGGTACCTCTATTTCTTTTATACTCCTGCAAATGAGATCTCTTTTACCAAATGTTCTGTTAATACTATGTCCCATATTTCTCAAATCTACCTATATTCTCTATCACCAGTATCAATGTCTTAATATACCCATTGAATTCCCTCACTAGACAATTACTTACAATAGTTTCTGAAGCCATGTCTATACTTATATCTTTTCAGTGTATTCTCCATGGTGCAGCAAGGTGAGAGAATGCTTTATGTCATTTTGTTGATTAAAATTATTTCATCATTTTTATTATACTTGGAAAAATTAAATTTCTTAACATAAACGCATTATGGGGAAAATACGGTTATATTCATACCCATACAATAAAATCATTGGTCTTCATTCAGTCTCTGTGATACAAAGCCATTCTCTGAAACATTCCCACATTAGAACCCTTCTGTATCTCTTCCTCACATGTTTCACTCCAACTGCTTTTCCTAGTTTAAATTTCATATACAGGAAAGTCTATTTTGGTTACTGTATGTAAATAGTCCCCAGCAAATACACATTTTCAGAACCCTGTTATTCTCTATATTAGAACACTGTTTATTTCTTTTGTACCATTTCTTAAGATTTGAAATGGTAATTTTATAATTGGCAGTGACTGTCTCCCCTATTAGATTACAAGCCCTGTCAGGGCCTTTTTATTATTCGGTCTTTAACACCCAGCAATATGTCAGGCACAATAGATGCTCTGAATCCCTACTGTCAGATAACTGAGTGGACAAAATACTTAATTTGCTTAGGCTTTTCAATGGGAGAAACACTGGACTCAGTGTAAGGAAGCCTGTGTTACCATGTGGACTGTTACTAAGTCTCTGTTTCAGTCTGTTTGGACTACTGTAACCAAATACCATAAACTGGGAGCTTATTGTTAACTATTTGTTGAATTAACACTCGTTAATTAGAGCACAGGGTGCTTAATGATGAATCATGGATCAAAATGACACTACAAGAGAAACTAAAATAGAGCATTTTATTACTCACAGGTCCTGGATAAAGTATGTGACATGCCTCCAAGGACCACAGGGGAGATCAAGGTAGAGTGCAGACAGATAAAGAGAGGCAGGACCTGAGATGCATGACTTGAGTAGGATCTATGACTACAGTGCTTTGGAGTTACTAGACCAAGACCAAATTGGTCAATTCAAGCCAAAAGTCTGAGATTTGGGTAAGGCCTGTGGGAGTATCTAAGGGGTGCATAAGGGGAAGGTGTTAGGAGACAGATAGACTGTTGGTCACAAGTTGTTGGGAGCCATTCTGAGCCCACTAGTCGAGAAAACTCCTGGTGAGGTTAAAGCAAGTTTGCACGGTCTCTTGCCAATCAGATGATGACCGATATCCACCCCCACTCAATTATTTCTGCTTGAGCACTGACCCCCAAGGTACCTTGCTGATAAATATCGGGAGTGACTTGTCCCCTTATTCTGGCCCTGGGATGATGATTGCACCTTGTGAAGGAACTTATTGTGGAAAGTTCTTCTTTCGATTATAGAAACAAACATCATGTCTCTAGCAGGTCCTTTTTCCCTCCATACTTTCCCTTGAACTATGGACAGGCTAATGACCCTTACTCATAAAAGACTGACCTTTACATGCACAATTCTGTTTCTACCGTTGCGTTAGTCCAAGATGTTCATACAGCTCAACATGTAAATCAGCTAACCAAAAATGTCTCTCATGCCCTAGCTATTCAAGAAATCATAGAACTACACACAAAGGTAAATGCATTCGAAGAGGCTATTCTATGTATTGGAAATAAGCTAAAGTCTTTAAAAGTATAGCTGGCTCTCTGGTGCCATAAAGCATATACTGGAAAATCAAGTCTTGCCCAGAGACAAAGAGCCTAACTTAGAGAGAAGGAACAGATAAGGGCAGAAGATAAGTTACTACATACACCTTTGCTAACTGATGGTCTATCATAGCCCCTTCCCTAAGGCCTACATTGCACAAACACCTTCCCTTACCCTGGAAGCTGTGATGAGGATGGATAGGAGTATCTACAAACCTATGACTTAATCTTGGCGTTATTAAAATGTGAACACCCTGTCATTTACTTAGTCATTCAACCTCACTATAATTGGGACAGTTCTGCAAGAAGACTTCAGTAACACCTGTTTACGTACATTTTCCAAAAACATCTTATCACAGAGAACTATCCATTGTAAAAATTCCATTTCCTGATGCCATGTTAACATGTGACCTATAAATAAACACACCAAAACCGACAGGACAGAGATGCCTGCCTGGTGACCAGAAAAAATCTCGGGCTCTCTCACTCCCTCCCTCGCTGCCACCATCCATCCTTCAGGGACCCCTGGACCTGCTGGAGCCCATCTCTGGCAACAAGTCATATTAGGAACTTACATTTATTTGTGTCTCTGAGGGCTGCTATGTGGAGCTTGCACTTGCTTGAGAACCTAGTATTAGTTCAAGGTGACTGCCAGGTGCTTGGGCAAATAAAATGAATGCCAAGGCACAATACCGTGGAATAGCTTATCTAAATACAATCAACACTAGGTATTTATAAACAATAGACATTTATTTCTCACAGTTCTGGAAGCTGCAAAGACTAAGATCAAGGTGCCAGCAGATCCTGTGTCTGCTGAGAACCACCTTCCTTACTGATTGCCATATTCTCACTGTAACTTTACAGGGCAGAAATAGGACAAGAAAGCTCTCTTAGATCTCTTTTATAAAGGAACAAATCCCATTCATGAGAGCTGCACTGTCATGACTTAAGCACCTCTAAGAGGCCCCACTCCAGGATACTATCACACTGTGCATTAAGTTGCATCATGAGGAGCACCTGGGTGGCTCAGTTGGTTAAGCATCAGACTTCAGCTTAGATCATGATCTCACGGTTCATGGGTTCGAGCCCCACTTCAGTCTCTGTACTGACTGTTAGCTCAAAGCCTGGAGCCTGTTTCAGATTCTGAGTCTCCCTCTCTCTCTGACCCTCCCCTGCTTGCGCTGTCTCTCTCTCTTTCAGAAATAAATTAAAACATTAAAAACATTTTTTTTAAAAGTTGCATCATGTAAATTTTAAGGGGAAGCAGGGGGAGGCTGGAAGGGAGTAAGGCCTTAACACTCTCAGTCCTTAACACTCTCCATTAGGCCACATGGAAATATTTCACTTTTTAAGGTATTTTCAGATTTCTAAGTCCTCTTCAATTTGGAGAATGTCCTGTGCCATTATAAATTGTCCACAAATTTAAGGTAAAATTAAATAAATAGTAGTAATAAGGCTTTCTTTATTTAAACAGTAGTACTTAAATAAATATGTTCTAGGTTAAACTTCAAATAATTTAAACTCTAGAATAACGTTGTTGATTACAAAGAAAATAAAGATTTAGAAATAATAACCTTTGTAAGAAAGTTATATTTGTCTTAGTAAATACTATGGTCTAGAGTATCATGTTTCCAAAGCAAATATGAGCTTAAGTGCAAAATAATTTCTCAGTGTATATGATTACCTGACCATATTTACTTACACTTTTAAAAGATATTTCTGACTGTCATCTAGTAATCAAGTGTGAATTGTGGAAATTTAGTTACTGCAATCTGGGGTCATGTTGGTTAAATATATTTACATGCATGTCTTCCTCAAAATAAGTAAACAGACTGGTGTATAAGCAATCTCCAGCAAAAAAAAAAAAAAAATGTATATTATTCAAACTTAAGTCTGCATTCGCAATCACTTCCATAATACCTGAAACAGAGTTTGTACTCAGATGCTCTGATACTAATTGAACGTACTGTGCTATTCAAATCATTTGGTCTTTGCTTTTATAAGAACCAATTTTATAATCATTTTTATTTCAATTGTTTTGCCGTTGTAATCTAATCAGTCATCATCAAAATATAGTTTCTTAGAAACCAAAAGCTTGTCAGAAAAAGACAAACTTCAGGCATTGGGGAAAAAGAGAAAGGAATCTGTTTGCTTCTAAGCTGACTTTTGTCAAGCAGCTCTATGTCACTAACTGACCCGTATGTCCTCCATGTTGTTACAAATTAAATCCGAAATGTACAGCAGCCTTTGTAAACCCCTGCATGCAATTCTTTTGATTCTTAAAGGGAAAAAAAAATACAGGAAGAAAAGTGAGTAAAACGTCGGTAATTTATTTAGCTTGTAGTGCAGGCTGTTCCCCTATCAAATTTTGTTTCCCAAAGGAAGGCATCAGTTTTAAATTACACAGCAAGCAGGCAAGAGAAAGGAAGCAAACAATCAAAACCTTCCCAGGAGGGGAAAGTATAAGGCGAGAGCTCCAGAGATCCCATTTAATAAATAAACACCTTCATTTCTGTAAGTTAATTTCACCACAGGAAATAAGTTTAGTTTTAATTATATTGCCTTATGTCATGTTTTATAAAAGGTACATGAGGTTCATTGACTTTCTCTTATTAAAGCTTTGGCTGTTTCCAAAAATGTTGCATGTAGATTAAGTCTCTGAGGAAACGTAGCATGATGTACAATTATTTGAAATGCAATATTTTCATCTTATCCCATGTAGTGACAATTAGATAGATGAAAGCAGCATGCTGTATTTAATTTTCCTTAAAAAATACTTTGACTTTAAGAGTTATGTGTGCAACACTCTTTGAGTCAATACAGGCTAGTTGTATTGTTGGCACAAAGCAAAAAACAGGCTACCTTTTGTCGAGTTTGAGAAAAATACATGTTTAGTCATTTCATGGTTAATTTGGGGGGAGTGCTTTTAGTCCTCATAGGTATACAGAGACTTAAATTTAACATATCCGGAAGTAAATACGTTCATGTTTTTGTTCAGTTGGGCCGCTCTGAGCAAAGACACTGGAACTTGGATTAAAGGACAGGTCTTGGAAGGTAAAATATGATGGACTAGATAGTGAGAGATCTCTAGAGAGATTTAGATATTTATCTTAAAATCTGTTTACACTTCAAAGGAGAATGAAACCTGGAATCATGGAGCAGAGTGTTTACATTCCAAAGGATTATAACACATTAGGGAGCAAATGTTCCTTCATCCCTCAGAAATGTTTAGTCTATAAACTCCAAGACTCATAACTTTTTAGCCCCTCTCCTGGGGTGTATAAAACTTTTTTTGTATGTGCAAGGTGTGCAAGATCCATCTGGCTCTCATGGTATCATTCTGAAGGGGGGAGAATGGAATGTGGTGCCGTTATTGCTGTCATAATATTCCTCATTTGATCCAGAAACATTGTATTTGCTTTCAGAATAATATCAAATAAACATAGATACTAAGATTTACTAAACATTAAAACCCATGAATTTAAAATGCGTTGTATGAGCAATCTTAAAGGTAAAAGAGATTTATCTGAGCCTCCGGCAAAATTCTCTATTCTATACCCTATGAGGGATTTGTTATTTTATTCTTTTTAGGGATGAAGCATAGAAAAGTTAAGGAAAATGTCTAGAGTCAAACTCAGACATTTAGAATTCACTTCCTTATTAGTTATTCCATGATGAATGCAGTTTATTTTAGCTCAGTGATTGCCACATAGTAAGGAAAGGACAAAATTGTTAATAGATAAACCTGACTATAGTGAATATAGAGCAGCATAGTGGATGACCTTAGTGGATTAGGGCAACAAGTAAAAATAAATAGATAACAACAATATATGTATTTTAGTTAAGTGGAAAATAATATCCTATGTGTGAGAGATTTTATTGATATGAAAGCTCTGAAGGTTACTAGGGGGCAAACAAATATCAAACATTTATCTCCAAAGTTACATTTATTAAAATTTTGGTGTACCTAAAGCAAGGAGTCTGAAAGCTAGCAATGTACTTTCTAAGATGAAATCAATACAGAGTAGGTTGATTCTGGGTTTGTGAGATGGAAGACAATTAACTCTGTTTTCCAAAAAGCCATTTGTAGGTAGGCTTACATTCTAGGAGCGACCTGTGTATAAAACATATAACATGAATAATGTAATGTCTGGTGCATGTTAAACATTGAGTATGTACTGATCTTTTTTTCATTATTGGTATTCTTGAATTGTTTTTTTGTGTGTGTTGATGCATTAAGTCGATGTTAAATGTTTATGGGTTTTTTTTTCTAACTAGTAGGAATGGGATAAGCCATTGATACCCATGCCATTGTAGCTCTGACTAGGACATAGAACATAGGACAAAGAGCAACAAGATGCCCCCTTCATATATAACATAATTTGAAGAGACACAACTGCGAACTGCTCCTATCTAGATAATGGTTAAAACAGACTGTGCTACTAAAGACTATTATATTCATTCTGTTATGATATTGGTCTAAAACCCAGTCTTACTCCTATAGTTTTCTCTGGAAAAAAAATGGAGGTGTGTGTTTTTGAACCATTGTCCAGTGGAACCCATTATGACTGTGATTGCTATAAGGCACACAAGGGGTATGACCAGGGTGGGTAATGGTACACCTGGTAAAAGGAACAAAATTAATATTTCCTATTATGTCTTTATATAAAGTATGTATGTTAATTTCTCATTTAAATACCTGTTACTAGACATGTTCAATTAAATTGAATCTTGTGGGAAGACTAGAAAGACATGAAAGAGAGTATATGCAATCTATTAACATTAGCCAATAAAAGGACTTTGTCAGTTGAACTCAATTTAAAAAAACTTCAAGAACGATTCGGGTTCTACAAAAAACGTTATTAAGAGAATGAAAATATAAACCATAGCCAGACAAAATCTCAAGTCATACCTTTGATACAGAACTCTTAAAACTCAATAAGAAATCCCACAACTTAATAAAATAAAGAGAACAGAAATGTCATCACAAAATATATAAATAACAAATACACAATGAAATGCTGCTCAAAACCATGAGTCCTTACGGAAATGCAAATTAAAACCACAGTGAGAAAACCCTATACGCTAGTAGCACTAAAGTTGAAAAATGACTGCATCCCATGTGTTGGTATATGGAACTGATAGAGCCTTCATGCACTGTAGCTAGGAATAATAGAAAGCTATATATAACACTTTGGAAAAATAGTTTGGCAATCTCTTCACACATTGAAGATACACCTACCAATCACTCTACTCTTAGGTATTAACCCAAGAGAAAATAAAGAATATTTGGTCTTTCCAAACTTACACACTAATTTTCATAACTGATGTTTTCTAGTAGTCCCAATCTGGCAGCAACCCAAGTATCTGTCAACAGATAGATGGTGATGTATATTGGCATATATCCATACAGTGAAATAGTACTTAGTAAGAAAAGAAAAACTCTTGATATGTGTCATGATATTGATTAATCTCAAAGAATTATGCTGAGAAAAAGGAGATGGACAGCCTTCTCTAAAAAAGAAATCATCTTAAATGATTTATATAAAATTCTTAAAAATTCAAACTAATCCATAGTGAAAAAAATCAGACCAATACTTTTGTGAGGATGGAAGAGTGAGAACATTTTGTAATCCTGAGGATTACAGAGGGGCATGGGGAAACATTTCGGCATGATGGATTTGTTCATTATGTAAGTGCAATGTGTTTTTACACATTTCAACACCTAACGTATAATTTAACTATGTGTAGTTTGTTGTACGTTTGTCATATATCAAAAATACCTAGATAAATCTTTTTAGAAATAAAAGAAAGTAAACAACAATCTGACAAAAAAACGAAAGGTAGTTTGCATGAAATTCTCATTCCTCAATCATTTGAGTAAGGAAAGAGGTTCTCATTCAAATGTTACATTCATTCTGGTGATGCATAAATCTTTAAGCAACATGATTATCACACCTGATAACTCATTTATACATTCAAAACTTTTTTTTTTTATTTTAGAGAGAGTGGGGGAGAGGGCCAGAGAGACAGAGACAGAGAGAAAGAGAGAATTTCAAGCAGGCCCTATTCTCAGCACAGAGTCTGCTGCAGGGTTTAGTCCCAGGACCCTGGGATTATGACCTGAAGTGAAATCAAGCATTGAACATTCAACCAACTGAGCCACCCAGGTGCCCTTATAAAATCACATCCTATGCCACATTTTTACTTTTGAGTGTTCTACAGTGGCATCACCACATATTTCAAATTTAACAAAATACGTTTCAGATTTCCATTTTCAGGTTTAGGTACCAGTATATGTTAAGCACCCATATTTTATAATCCCAATAATGCTTCTTCACCCCTTCCAGACTATTTTAGCCACACCCAAGGATTTATAATCCTTTTTTTCAATTCACACTATTTTGATCAGCACTGATTCTGAAGAGACTATAGATTTCATTTTTTTTTCTCATTATCAGGTTTTAAATTCATCAGGAAAAGGGTGAATGAGGAAATCTGTTACTTTCTTTTCACTTTAGCAGTTAGAGCAGCCTGACCACCGAATCTCACATAATCATATATATTCACTTTAGTTGCCATTTCAATTATCTTCTACATTTTGTACCACTTTTAACTACCCACCTAAACACTTACACTTTATTTAAACATTTTGCCTTTTTGTAATTCTCTTTATAATTATTGTCAATTTTTTTCTGAACAATTCATATCTTCTTTCCTTCATGCAGCCCTATTATGTACTGGTAGCTAGTAGATTCATGATAGTTTCTTGTATTTGATTTTGATTTTTAGTTACAATGTGAAATAAGATGGTCAAAGAGGCAGAGTATGTGGCATCAATCATGACTTCAGTTAAAAGAAAAAATTAGCACCCTAACATCATCATATACTCAATTCAAAGCACCTTACCTTCTTAAAATTTAGCAGACTTGGGAGAGTTCCATTTAATATATAAAGATGGGTCTGGGCAATTCTTTTCATAGTAATCTTTACATAACTCTCACCTTTAACCAGCTCATCAGATTGAAGATCTATCCCTCCATTTATATTTCCACAGGGCTGTGATTAACTGGGGATGCTGAGTAAGCTCAAACTACACTTAGATCACTGAGTCTTGAACTAGAGAGATAAGTCTTGGGTCCCCACTGCATAATACACAGCTCAGCAATAGCTTTCCAAATTCTTACTTCAGTTCCCTTCTGTCTAAATTACTTTTTTATTGATTTAGCAATGATCTCAAGTTTTGGGCCTTCCACCTCTAAATCCCATTGATAAGCTTTCTCTACCTGTCAATGATAGTAACATTTTCTCAACTTCAAACCACAAATGGCTCAGCAACAACCCAGGTATTACATGTTCTTTTTCCTCCTGTTTCTTCTGTAAGGAAGGAAAAATTATTTTCTCTCTACCTTTATAAGTTTTTAGCTGAGACCCTTCTAATGAAAAAAAAACAGATTAACAAAGAAAAACAAATGTATTAATGTGTATATCTCCTGTATACATGGGAGACATCCACAGAAATAGGAACAAGGGTGGTTTGGAATTCTATATTAAATACCATCTTAATAGGAAAAAGGGCAGGAAGATATAGGCCTCTTAGGAGAGAGTAAATGATTTTTAGGAAAGACAAATGAGTTCTCAGAAGAATAGATTAAAGGTATGATATTTCTGAAAAAGTTTGTCAGGATATGATATCAACTTTAGTATCTCTTCTTATAAGAATCATTCATTCCTGGTGGATGAAACTCCTGAGGAAAAGATTTACAAAACTGAGTTCCTTTTGGAATATCTGTATTTGAACAGTTAGGAAGGGTTCAAGGAAGCATCTCTCTATATTTGCTGTTTTTCAAGTGTTTATATCTCAAAATAATCAATTTACCAAGGTGGCATATTTTAGGGGTGTCCTGAACACCTCTATAATCATATTTTGGGATGGCATGTTCTACTACCTTTACTTCTCAGCCTTTTTCATTAAACAAAAACCTCCAAACACTTCTACGTTACTGAATAGATTATATTATTATTAATAGATTATACTATTATTTTGCCAAATATTCCAGCCATACTAACTATATTGGTCTAGATAATTGAAAGGACTTACAAGAGCAAAACATTTATCCCCAAAACATTTTTTTAAATGTTTAATGTTTATTATTTTTGAGAGGGAGAGATAGAGCATAAGTGGGGGAAGGGCAGAGAGAGAGGGAGACAGAATCTGAAGCAGGCTGCAGGCTCTGAGTTGTCAGCACAGAGTCTTGCACAGAGCTTGAACTCATGAACTGCGAGATCATAAACTGAGCCAAAGTCAGGTGCTTAACCAGCTGAGCCACCCAGGTGCCCCATATCCACAAAACAGTTTAATGTAAACTAAAACATACATAGCAAGAAGAGCAAACAAGCCCAGAATAGCATAAGGGAGGTCTTCAGAATAGCTTCTGTCAGGACACAGACAAGTCTTTCATGCCCTTCTTCTTATCTAGCTAAAACCATGCTGTTAGCCAGCATCAATAATGCAAACCTTGATGGCTTACACACAAATCTGTACGTTATCTAAAGACAAAGCTGAAAATCTGCTACAGGTTATTCCTTATTGTTTTATACATCTTAATACAGAAAAGCAATAATTGTTGGCTAGTACATTCTATTGGTTTTTTGGGGGCAAAGATTTGGCACTATGTCTTCAAGTGTCCCTAGACAAAAGCACCAGGCTACACCAGACTAGTTGAGATAAATCTTGTACTTACATAATTTTCTTGTAAACATGGCTTTAGCTGCATTCTACAAGTTTTGACATTTTGTGTTTTCACCTTCATGTTCTTCAAAATATACCTAAAATCTATTCTAGCAAGTCATTTGACACACAGGTCATTATTTTTTTACATATAGTTTATTTACACATTTCTTAATTTTCACATGTATAGGGGTATTGTAGGTAATTGAATTTTTGTTTTTGATTTGTAGATCAATCTTATGCAAATCATAGAAACAACTATGAGTGATTTCAATTCATTACCATTTATTTAGACTTGTGGATTTCCTAGAGATTAGCATACACATGTTTCAAGTATTATCAGTATTTAAATGACAATTTTATACTCCTCCTGCAAAATGTAAGAAATGTATATCTTTTCAACTGCATTTTAACAAATAGTGCTAGAATAATTAGATATCTATATACAAATATTTAATTTCAATCCATACTTTACAAAATAGAAAAAACTTAATGAGTCATAGACCTAAATAAATTTAGAACTACACATTTTCTAGAAGAAAACATATGAGGAAATCCTTAAAACCTTGGGTTAGGCAAAGATTATTTAGATGCAATACCAAAAGTATAATCCATAAAAAATTATAAATTGACCTATATTTAAATTAAAAATATCTGCCTGTTGAAAAATAATGTTAAGAGAATAAAAAGGCCAAAAGGCACAGACTAGAAGAAAATATCTGCAAATCATATATATGTAAAAGAAGTTGTCTATAATACATTTATAAAAACATTCAAAACTCTGTAATGAAAGCTTCCAAATAAAAATGTGAAAAAAAATGTGGACACTTCAACAAAGGTATATAATTGACCCATCAATATCTGAAAAGATGATGAACCTCTTTAATCATTAGAGAAATGCAAATTAAAGTCATCGTAAAGGTTCATGAGTTCAAGCCCCACTTCAGGCTCTGCACTGACTGCAGGAGCCTGGAACCTGTTTCAGATTCTGTGTCTCCCTGTCTCTCTCTGCTCCTCTGCTGATCATGCTCTGTCCGTCTCCCTCTCTCAAAAAATAAATAAACATTAAATAAATAAAGTCTCAATAAGATATGTCTAACTACCGTTATACTAAAATTATTACAATTAAAAAGACTTAACCATACTATGTGTTAATAAATATGTAGAGAAACTGGAATTCCTATTCACTGATGATGAAAATGTAAAATGAATGACCATTTGGAAAAATAATTTGACATTTTCACAAAAAGTTAATCATATTCCTATCTTACAACCTAATAATTCTACTCTTACATATTTATTCAAGATAAAGAAAAGAGCTTCATTCAAAATCTTAGACAATAATGATCACAGTAGTCACACCTATTATAACTCAAAACTACAAACAACCTAAATGTCCATCACAATGTGGATGAATAAAAAAATATAGTATATCATACATTAAAAATTCTATTTAGCAACATAAGAGAATCAAAGATTGATGAGCCAATAATATGGATGGATCTCAAAATAACTGCGCTGAATTACAGATGCTAGACAGAAAGTGCAGATTTATGATTTCATGCATATAAAAACTCTATTAAATACAAAGTAATAAAAAAAATCATAGGAGTGGTTTCCTAGGATCAGGGGCTGTAGAGAGGTAGTTGTGATTACAGAGAGACACTAGGAACATTTGATGGAAGAGGGGGTGATGTGTATGTTTACTATCTTGATTACATTGATGAGTTTCTGAGTTTATTCCCATATCAAATCTTAATTTTCAATTTAAATTTTTGTAGTTCATTGTATGTCAATATATGAAAATGAAGTTAACAAATTATTGGAGAAAAAAATTTAAAAAGTGTTGATCTAAAGCAACTAAAAAGTAGGAATAAAGAAACAAAGACAAAATATAGGATGATAGATTCAAGTTAACTATATCTAATTACATTAAATATAAATGGACAAAACATTCAAATATAGAGATAATTTTTTTTCAGGCTAAAAACCTTATAAATGTTGTAACTATATGTTTTTTACAAAAGTCACTTAATAACTAGAACATGATTAGCTTGAAAGTAATTTTATGCAAAAGTCTTATGTGGCCCAATATAGAAAAAGCTAGTATGACTATATTAGTTAGTATGACTGATAACCACATTCTCATTATTTGTACTTCTATTTGCTGAATCAATTTTGACCATATGATATATTATAAAAGTAGTTTCAAAATATTTTAAACAATTTAAGAATAAGAACTATATCCTTGTAGTCAAATGAACTACTGGGGATGAAGATCAGAAACATTTTTAAATGATTTGCAATCATAGAATATATTTCCAAATATATTTTGTGTCTAAAGAAATGGAAATTAGAAAATAATTTGGACAAAATTATTACGCTATATCAAACATTTTTATATCTAAAAATAGCTAAATCAATATTTAGCTGAGAATTTGTAGCTTTAAATGCATATATTAATAAATTAAAAATTAAAAATTATCTAAGTTTTTTCCAGAAAAGGGAAAAAAGGTCAAATAAAGCCAAAAAGAAGAACTAAAATAATGCAGTTAGTATAAATCAATTAAGTGAGAGCAGACACTCAACAGAAGGAAAAAATGTGAGCAGAGCACGAGTTGCTTTTTTAAAAATATTAACAAGATTCATAGGCCCCTATCGTAACTAATTGAAAAATAGAGGGATAATGTGAATTACCAATAAGACGGGTAACACTAGAGAGATTATTGATATCAGAAAGATTATAAGGGGATTTTCTGAAAATTTTATGCCAATACATATGACAACATAAATGAAATAGGAAAAGTGCTTAAGGAGAATTACTTACCAAAACTGACAAAGATGAAATAGAAAATCTGGATAATTCTACGTTAATTAGCTAATTACACTGTCCACAAAGAAAACTCTATCCTAAATGATTGCACTGCTGAATTTGCCTAAAACTTAGGGAAGAAGTATACCAATCTTGTACGACTTCTTTCAGAAATAGGGAACACTTTTCAACTTGTTATATGAGGCCAACAAAATCTAGATTCAGGCAAGGACATAACCAAGAAAGAAAATGAAAGATCAATATGGCTCATAAATATTGACAAAAAATTTCAGAACAAAATATTAGTATGGTGAAATCAACAATATATAAAATGGATGGCAAGCTTATTTTCACAATCAATTAAAAAAACCTCCCTAATTAAGCAGCTAAAAATGAGAAAAAGCATATGTCCACATCAAAAGATACAGAGAGGCGCCCAGATGACTCAGTTGGTTGAGCTACTGACTCTTGATTTTGGCTCAGGTCATGATCTCAGGCTTCATGGCATTGAGCCCCATATCAGAGTCTGCTTGGAATTTTCTCTCTCCATTTTTCTCTCTGCCCCTTCCCAGCTCTTATGTGCATACTCACACGTGCTTGTTCTCTCAAAATAAATAAACATTTTACTTTATTATTTAAAAATTTTTTATAATGTGTTTTATTTATTTCTGAGAGAAAGACAGTGTGAGCAGGGAAGGGTCAGAGAGAGGGAGAGACACAGAATCTGAAGCAGCCTCCAGGCTCTGAGCTAGCTGTCAGCACAGAGCTCGAAGCGGGCCTCGAACCCACGAATCATGAGATTGTGACCTGAGCCGAAGTCAGACGTTTAACTGACTGACCGCTCAGGCGCCCCGTAAATAAACATTTTAAACAAAGTTACAGAGTATGAAGTTTATTATAAAAATTTTTAATAAAAGGTGTATTTATTATAAAGTCATTTAGAAAATACTTGTTAATTACATAAAACATTTCAGCAAAGTGCAGAAGGAAACTTCCTTTATTTGATAAAAGATACCTCCAATAAACCTGAAGCTTACTTTATACCAACTGGTAGACACCAACCTTAATTTGGTTATAAGAAAAGAGCATTTACTATTACCAACACTTTTATTTGGTGTCATTGTTAATAATAAACAAAGAATGCTGTATGTTACCATGCAACGATAAGGGTTATTAATTTAAACCAATTATTGTGAAAAGAAGCCAAATGCAAAAGAGTACCTACATTATATACCATTATACCATTATATAAAGACAGTATAAGCCACAAAAACCTACAGAACTGTGGGATGTAAAGTAAGGGAAAGAAGGTGTGGAGAATAATTTGTAGGAAGGGGAAGCAGAGGGGTCTTGTGGGTTGCTGAGCTTTATTTCTATGCTGTGCTTGGTCTTATTTACTTACACTCATAATTTTTTTAATGGAATTTTATTCATTCCATTATCTTCAACTAGTATTCCCATACAAATAATGGCCAAATTTAAATCTGTAGCCTTATCCTATCCAGAGGAATAAATCAACATTTCAAATGGCTTTGACTTGTATTCTTTGATCTTAACCTCAGGCTTCTACATTTACCTAAACCTAGCTCAGTCACTTGAAAGTAATCCAGTTTTTCAATGTCCATCTCAAACATCTTTCAGGGAAGCTTCTCTGTGAAATTTCCCTCTATGATCTTCCACAGTGCTTAGTTTGTAACCCTCTCTTGAAATGTCCCAGTTCAGTTTAGGCTCAACTCATTATCAGTCTTCTTCTTGAAATAAATGTCAAGAAATTCCTTAAAATGTACTGATCTTTTATTCACTGAAGTACTGAGATCAATGCTTTGGTCAAAACAAATGCTAAAAAGCACTAGACAGATTGCACTTCTAGTATAACTGGGACCATATCCCACCAACTTTTAACTTGGGGAAAAAGATTTATACATCATTTTTGCTGACATCAACTGTGGGAGGGAATTTAAAGAGGGGAAGGGACCAAGCTTCCAGAAGAAATTCTGAGGAAAATCATGAGCAAAGACCATCCACTATTAGTACCAGCTTGTGAGGAGTACAAACCACCAGCTTGCATCTGTCATGCATTGATCATCCATTTTAAATAATGCTTGGATCCCCATACTCTGTCCAGTGACAATTCAGTCTCAGTTTGATCTAACTTGAATGAACACTCCCTCCTCTGATAGCATAGTACACTTGTAAGTAGATACCACAATGGAGTGTCAGAGCTGATATGAATGGAGGGTCCAATGTTGGGAAAGAAGCAAGATTTTCCAATGAAGACAAATGAAACCAAAAAAAATCTGTTTATAATCTTATACTTAGAAAGGCAGCATAACACCTGCCTCTGTTAAACATCCCTGCTCTAGTTTTCCCTTTTAAATGAAGCACATTTAGAGCTTTTGGAAAGCAAGGCAAATGCAATACATTTCATGATAGATATATTTTCCTCTTATTTCTCTACTAACATCTAAATCAAGGCTTTTCCATTCTTGCATATATACACTGAAAACATGTTAATAACCCTCCTGATCTACAGTTATTCAAAATAAGAGGAGGAACAGATTTATGTATTCTATCGTGTTAGTTGCTATACAAAGTTAGAATTTAGTTACATATTTATTGTGATATAAAGTGTGTGTTATTCTTCAATTTCATTTTGAGCTCCTCCCCAGACAAAAGGGAGTGATATGAACTCTTCCAAACAAGTTGGTTTTCTTGTATCCATTTCCAAGAACATTCTCCTCTAAGCTTTCATCTTGCTAATTCCAATACATTTGTCAGGGTTGAGATTAAAATGACCAGTTCTTTACGGGGATTTTTTTTCCTAATGTGTGTTATAGACTCATATTTAAATCAGTTTTTCTCCCAGATTTCCCTGTTCTTATCTCTCAAATTCTTCATTGTTATATATGATTGTACATTTATTCAATGTATGCTTATTATCCATTTCCTCCCCTAAACTTCAACATTTACTTCAAGGCTATACTGATGATACTGATGATGATGATGATGATGATGATGAAGATGATGATAATAATAATAATAAACCTTTGAAATTTGTTGAGACTTTAATCTCCTGGATGTTTCTTTATATTGTGAAAACTGTGATATATACCCAGTGTATATATCACACAAAACAGATTGTGAATGAAATTTTGCCATTTATAACTATGTGGATGGAACTAGAGGGTATTATGCTAAGCCAAATAAGTCAGTCAGAAAGATACAGATACCATGATTTCACTCATGTGGAATTTGACAAACTCAGCAGATAAACATAGGAAAAGGGAAGGAAAAAAGATGACAACAGAGAGTGAAGCAAACCATAAGCGACTCTTAAATACAAAGAACAAACTGAGGGTTGCTAGAGAGGGTGTAGGTGGAGGGATGGTTTAATGGGTGATGGGCATTAAGGAGGGCACTTTTCGGGATGAGAACTGTGTGTAATATGTGAGAGATGAATCACTGGATTCTACTCCTAAAGTCAAAGACTACACAATATATTAACTAACTTGAATATAAGTAAATAAATAATATATTAAAAAAAAGAAGGGGAAAATAATGAAAAGAAAACCTATAGATTAAAAGAAACTCAAGAAATACATCAACAAATTGCTATGTGAAGACCTTAGTTAGATCCTAATTTGTGCAAATTCAAAGAAAAAAAATCATTACATGGGGCACCTGGGTGGCTCAGTTAGTTAAGCATCCGACTTTGGCTCAGATCATGATTTCACAGTTTGTGGGTTCAAGGTCTGCATTAGGCTCTCTGCTGTCAACACAGAGCCTGCTTTGGATTCTCTGTTCCCCTCTCTTTCTGTACCTCCACCCCCATGCTCTCTTTCTCTCTCTCTCTCAAAAATAAATAAACATTAGAAAAAAATTAATCACAAGACAATTGGGAAAATGTAAACACTGACTGGATATTAGATGATATTAGAGAATCAATATTAATTTCTTCAATGTGATAAAAGTATTGTGGGTATATTTTCAAAGAATTATTATATTTTAGGGAACATACTGAAGAATTTATGGCAACAGTGATACGATGTTAGGGATTTGTTTCACAACAATCCAGGGTAAGAGGTTGGTGTGCATATAGATTATAAAAGATCAGATCTAAGTTGATAATTATATAAAATGGTGATGTATTCATTATATTATTCTTTGATATTCCTTAATAAAAAGTCTTTAAGAAAACAGACTGTGTATTGCACTAAAAACACTTCAGATGTGTTAACAGCTATATTTAGGTCCCTAACAAAGCCTTGACCTCACAAATGTTCTACATGCTCTACTTCAGTGACCTCTACCTTATCTTCTTACCATCTTTCCTGATGTGACTATACCTTACACCTTGTCAACACTAATTTGTACCATTTTCTTAATCTTGAGATCTCAAATATAAACCCAACTTCCTGTAGTCCCTCTGAATCCATTCTTCTGTTTTCTTGGAAATTTCCTTCAAGTTATTTGACTCATCTTAGTTCTCTGACCCAGAATACCATGCATCAGAGTGACCTTATGCAATTTTCTTTGCAAAATAATATTGTCAGCCAGTTGAGAAACATATTCTCTATTGTTTTCAAATACATAAAATGGAAGATGAGAAAATTTTGAGGGAAAGTATGCTTATTTATAAAACTAAATTTCATGTTATATCTCCTCAAATTTGATCTTTATGTCTTTTCTAATATTTAATATTGGCTTCCTGAATCACCTCTTTTCTCATGCAGTTTTTAAGCATTGTAGTATGCGTTATGGGCTTAACTCTATTTCTGGTCTCTCAGTCAATAGAAGCCTCATTTCAACCTTTCTCAGGAATTTGAGAAAATAGTCCTCAGTTTGCTTGCCTCATAACATATATGTTAAATGATTTATGTATTAAATTTTAATATATTTTTTATGTGTAAAACATAACTCTATTACCATGTTCCCTTTTCTCGGCCAATTCCAAATTAAGTACCTATCTGTTCTGTTAATATATTTTTTAACAATGTCCTATAGGGCCAGGTGCTATAACTATCCTTACTTCTCTAGCTATACATTATTTATTCTTCACTTTAAAACAAAAATAAACAAAACACCTCCCTTTGGATACGAAAATATCTTTCACTCCTTCATCCTACTTTCTATCCTTGCTTTTTATAACTTGGGTTTCCTTGTCAGAAATTATGGAATAAGGGTCTAGGAGCATTTTGATTTTTTAAAATTTAATATAATTTAATTTAATATCTATCTTTCTATTTGTTTGTTTGTTTGTTTATTAAGCTCTAGTCCCAATGTGGGGCTTGAATTTATGACCCGAAGGTCAAGAGCTGCATCTCTATGTCAGAACAAACCAGGTGACCCAGCATTTTGATCTTTAATCTTTTTTTCTTATTGATGAAAAATAAAGATCCTAAGAGTTAAGGGATTAGTTCATTACCACATTGCTAGTTATGGTCATGGTTGAGAATAATAGCTAGAATTTCAAAATATAAAATTCAATTTCCTTTCTTCCCTCGAATATTCCTTTTCCACCTACTCTGTTATCTCTTGAAATTCAGTGTTTTACACTTATCTTGCCAAACTAGGCTAAAAATATTTTACTCTCACTTCTTTCTCCAAACAAAGAAATAATTTACAAAGTCCTATAGATTCTACCAGCACAATGTCCATGCACTCACTAGTCCCTGACCTTATAAAATCTCACTTGTGTAATCATTATTCTAAGGTTATAAAAATAAGCTTGTAAGTGATTCCTCCACTATATATTATTACTGACTCCTGAGCCCAAGCCATACTATATGCACTGTGGTGAATTTGCCTTTATAAAAGTGATCTCTATTCAAAGTATTCCCTTATCTACTTACTAAGTAAAACTCATTTAAATTTACTACATCTTCTGTCTATTGAGCATTTAGCCTATGTCAGGTCTATGATGATAGATCTAAAAGTTCTGTCACTGAGGAATAATTGAAGATAAGGAGATATATTTTAATTGGAAATGAAGGGTACATACTATATCACAAAATTAAGATAACTGGCATGTTGCATTTGAGTGGACATTTAGTGAACAAATAAACCAACATTGTCTCCCCATCACCCACAGGATTCAGCAATGAATCCTCACTACAGCCTCAGAGAACTCTACAGTATGATACTAGTCTCCATTTACAGTCTTTTTTATTTTTTTGCATGTTATGCTAAGGATATGTAAACTGGGAAAGACATAATCAGCTTCTTAAAAGGTAAAACACTTATAATCACAAAATACAGGGAAGGAAACAATTGATTCACATAAACAACATTACAATAGTAATAACAGGGTTTGACCAAATGAAGGAGGACAAGGCAGTTGATGCAATAACACTTGAAAAAAATGTGTGTTTCCTTAAGGGGTGGAAACTCATTGGAGTTTTAAATAATATTCAGCCAATGGCCCAAAGAAGTGACTGAAAAGCAAGGGCAGCCAAGATTGTGGAGCTGCCCTGATTAGTGGTCAGAGAAGGGACTTGTTCCTTTACCTTTTCTGTCCCCGATCACAGACAAAGGCACAGATCCGGCTGCTCTTCTCACTCTGTATTTCCTCCAGCAGTTATACTCTTGTGCGAGAAACAAAAACAACACAAACAAAAGTGGTTCTTACAGAAGAACCAAGTTAAAATGAGAAGAAAAGAAGCTGAATCTTCATCACTCTACCTCTAGCTGTGAAACTGATTGATGTTTTTAAACCTCTCAAGGAGCAGCTGCAATTGCTGTTTCAAAACAAAAAACAAAACACACACACACACACACACACACACACACACACACGAGGAAGGCTGGGGAATTGTATGGCAAAATCATTTTTCCACAATAAATGGGGAAAGGATTGTGTTAGGTAAGAATAATACAGTCAATATAGTGGATCTGTGGAAGAAAGGGAGCAGTTATGCCCGTGGGACTCTGCAAGTGAGCTTGGCAACAGTGCTCCACTAACCACAGCAGCCGGCAGAGGAAAAGCCTGCTTCATTATGTAACTAATAGATCTTCTCCCTGAAGACCTGGTTCCCACCGTTTATGGTAATGAGTAATCCCAACCACTATCTTCCAATGCTTAGAACACAGGGAGTTGCCACCTAGTTGACCTGAGGTTTTAGTTATGAGGCCTGAGGCAGGTACAACAGCTGGGCATTGCAGGGAAACAAATATGTAGTTAAAGCCTGGATTTAATTTAAAAAAAAAAAGGAAAAATAAGAGAAGGAAAATTCTCTGAGAAGAATAAGCATGGTAGTACTAAAAATATGGATAGGCAATTAAAAAAACATGAGGGATGTTTTTGAGGTAAAACAAAAACTGATCTCATTGTTTAATTTTTAAGACTCTGTTGTTTCAAATTTGGATGTTCAAATAAACAGTGCAACCTATTGGCGTGTTCATGAATCAAAGGGGGTTTGAAAATGACAGAGCCAAGGTCTTGGGGCTTATGCTTCACTGAGGACTGTTTAATTTGTGTATAAACCTGTAATGGATAATCATCACTAATGATGATCTTTGTGAGGAAATGATATTACATGACTTCTGCTTTAGAGAATTGAGGGAAAAGCAAATATGCTTCCCTATATGTGTTGCTATTTTCAATAAACCCATTCAAAACAGATGTCTTGAATGATTTAGAATAATTTTCTCTAATAATAATAGCACATACTTTCAGATTATTAACATGCATCAATATATGTACAGTGTTTAGAATAGTATCTGGTACGTATTAGACACTCAATACATATTTTTAATATTTAATACTACATTAAATTTCTTCTTTGGAAGACTTCAGCTCAGGTCATGATTTCACGTGAGTTTAAGCTCTGCTTCAGGCTCTGTGCTGACAGCTCAGAGCTGGAGCCTGCTTCGGATTCTGGGGCTCCTTCTTTTTCTCTCTGCCCTTCCCCCACTCATGGTCTCTGTCTCTCTGTCTCTCAGAAATGAATAAACATTAAACAAATTTAAAAAAATTTTAAAAAGGTTTATTTATGTACATACATATAAATACCTGTAGGGGTGTGTGTGTGTGTGTGTGTGTGTGTGTGCGCGCACGTATGTGTGTAGAAGCTACATATTAAAATGAAGATAAAAACTACAGGAGAACAAGGGCCAACCAGGACAAACTCAATGAGTTTTCGGTGGAAAGTTGAGATTACATTCATGGGGAGCATGAGATTTAGAAGATATATTAACATTAGACCTGGAAATTGAAGACTGGGTTGGATTTCAGAATCTACATTATGGGATATTCATTCTACACAGTAAGGACCCTAAGCACTGGGGAAAATGAGAAATACATTGAAATCTGCAAAAAATGCTATTTACAAAAGCTAAGAGTTTGTAACGAGAAATATTAAATAACACTCACTATTTAGAGGTTAGGAAAAGATCATAGAAGATGTTTATTCAAGGAAAGTAGTCTGAATTTATTTCATGATGATGCAACACATTGAGTTTTAAAGGCCATGAGTTTCAGTCTTTATTGTGACGAGCTATTTCAGACATTATATAATAGGAATAAGATGTGCTAGAAGTGAATGGAATGAATGCATATATGGCCTTCAAATATTTATAATCACAATCTCCAGTGGACCTTTATCATATTTCTACTTATGCACAGGATAATAACATGGAAACTTGGTCCACTGCTATAATTTTAGTGCCCCAAAGAATATATCTTCAAATAACATATAAAATATAGAGTAGAGGTAGGTTAATATAAATATGTTAATTAGATAGAAACGAAATAAAGAGAAACCATGATAAAAATTCTATGACTATTTATTAAGGATTGACTTTATTCTCTTTTTTTTAAAGTTTTCTTTCTTCTTCTTTTTTTTAAGGTAATCTCTATACCTAATGTAGGGCTGGAAGTCACAACCCTGAGACCAAGAGTCACATGCTTTTCTGACAGAGCCAACCAGGTGTCCCCCTTTATTCTTCATTAGACTGCAAACTGCATGAGGAAAAGACTACAATTATTGTGTCTAACATTTTCATGCCAGTTCCTAACACAGGTTCTAATACACACTAGTGGTAGGAAAATATTTGTGGAACAAACACATTTTCATTAGTCTGATCATAATCTACAAGTACTTGCTTATTAATCACTTAATAATTTACTTAAAATTCTTACATATCTATGTATGTACTCACCTAGACATAAGGCAGATTTATATAGTAATTTTAAATGGCAGAAAAGTCTTCCATTTTATAAAATTTTGAAATTTATTTAGTAAACTGCCTATTGCAGATATGTTAGGTAATTTTAATTATGTGATGTATATCTAGATTGAACAGCTATAAATTAATAGGTTAGATAATCTTACATGCCTAAAGTAAATTTGTTGAACAGTGTATGCAAACATAATGTTTTAATATGGCTTATTAAATTATTTTGAAAAGAGCAGAACACTTTTCATATATATCCAGGACTAAATGAGTAGGTCTGTTTTCCATACTCTTGACTTCTTCAGGTATCAAGTTATTTTCAGTGTTTGCCAAACTGATAGATAAATTAAAATTATCTATTTTTAAGTCAGGTCTGATGATTAATATGCTCAAACATATTTTAGTGACATGTTTATTAGAATTTCTTTAATTTTTAAATTAAATATTTATGGCTTTACTCAATTTTCCATGGCTTCTTTTTGCTTTTCCTGATATATTTGTAGGAAAAATGTTTACCTTATATATGAACATTTTATATCATATTTAATGTAACATGAACAGCTGTTCTTTCAAAGTAACAAAATTTTTTCCAGTTTTTTAATTGACTATGACTTTATATGTTTATATACAATTCTTTAGTGATCAAGGTCCAAACAATGCACCTTTCTTTTTTTATGTTTGTTTTTTTATGAGAAAGAACACACATGGGAGAGGGACAGAGAAAGAGGGAGAGAGAGAAAATCCCAAGCAGGCTCCAGTCTGTCAAAACAGAGCCCAATGTGGGGTTCAAGCCAATGAACTGTGAGATCATGACCTGAGCCAAAACCAAGAACTAGATGTTCAATGGACTGAACCATCTAGGTGCCCCAACTCAGCTTTTCTTTTCTACGTTCCAAGCTTTATATAGTATTGTTATACAAAATTTTGCCATTATTGACAGAGATTATTTTTGCTTAGTTTTAATTTTTCCCTTTCAGCAAAGTATTTTTCTTTTCACCTTTTTCATACAGATAGGCTTTTCTGGGACCAAACAAGAGACGTTGCATAATGACAAATAGAATTAAAGTGTTATTCTCTGACTTTCACGATTACAAAACCTAGGCCATTAACGTAATATAAAAGTCAAAATCTTGAAAGAAACATTATAAGCAAAGTAGGGCTTTTTTTTTTTTTTTTCACCTCTGCCCCTAACAAGAGAGGATAACCTCTACTTTGGAGGTTTGCAGGATTGATATGAGAGATGATGAAAATTTAGGGAAAGCATTCTATACATTCTGCTGTAGGCCTGGGATTTGGCGAACATTCCTAATTACTTTGTGAACCAGATCTGAATGCAGAAAAGCTATATGACAGATTATCCATGTAGAGTCTAAGGAAAGTTGGGATACACTAAAAAATAATATGACGTCTGGTACATATAAGCAGGAAAGGCCTCAAAAAATCTCACAGTCTGCTAAATTTTATTCTCAACATTCTTATGGGGTGCAGTGCAACCATTGTAATATATCATAATGTAACATGAAAATGAAGAAATAGTTTTCAGGCTTGTGGTGTCCATGAAACAAGAAAGAAGGTCAAGTCTGCGGTAACCTTTGATGACCACTAACTTAGGACCAAGAGACTGGTAGATGCTCAGTAGGAGCCTCTGTAATCATGTGACATCAAGGAAAAGACCTGAGCTTTTTGAAACCATGACACTGCTCCAACACCCCACTCACAACTTACCACGTAGGGTCTCAAGTTGACTGGAATTATATTTCCAGGAGAACTGCAGATAGAGTTTGAAATAACAAATTGATTCGTACATAATTTCATAGTTGTCTATCTGGCTTTGTGAGCAAAAATTTACTCGTACTATAGCCATAAACGAAAACAAAACCATCAAGTTACCCTTTTTCTAATAATTTTGTCTGCTTTTAAATTTATATAGTTGAATGTATCCACTTGAATTTGTTTTTGTGTAAGAGTGAAGGGAAAATCTAAATGTCATGGGGGAAATGTTCCTGAGTCCTGCAGAGTGTACCTGCCCAGTACATGTGTACCACTCAGATTTGAGTTCAGTTTGCTCTCCCAGTTCTTAGAAAGCCAGGGTGAAGGAGGAAATATTGCCTAAGACTGAAACTCCCAGTTTGTATTATCTCAGATGGCCAAGTTACAATTGGTTAAATTGCAAATAAATATGGTCCGTTTTCCCTACAAAAGTTCTGTTTTCCTTGCCTCTCCCGTTTCTAATAATTACTTTTATCTCTAGTTCTTTATCCTTCCTGTTAAGATAAAATGTTTATGAAAAAATGTTCTAAATGTGACTGCAAGATCCTTTCTTTAGTTTTGATGTTATTACTCATCCCCTGAGGTAGACAGGCTTAGAGATGGATATTCCCAATAGTTCCAACAGTCTTGAAGAACTTCACTTCTTTTTTTAATTTTTTAATTTTTATTTTTACGAGTCCACAGTGCTTTATTTGCATTTCTAAAATCCATCCATATTTTAGGAATAATTTCTTGGGAGTAACTTATTTGTATATCTCATATAGACCTGCATTTCCATGAGGCAATTTATACTGTCTCTATTTTCCCTATAGTTACTATCCCAAATCCTACTGGGGTGCTACACAATGTACTGTACATGAAGGTATGGCCTATTTACACTGGAAATATTCTGAATTTTGAAAGAAAGGTGATTCAAAGGGCTTCAGAATGCAGACCTGATATATTGGGCTATATCATTGTGACCCTTTCAGAGATGTTCCACTTACTTGCCAGATCACACGCTGGGCTCTCGAAAAGGATTTATATGGCGACTTCTGCTCTTCTCTTCCAAAGTGTTCAAAATCATACTGAGTAAGTCATATATATTATAGTTTGTGGTATTTTATGTTTGCTTTGGTTCATTATAGTTGGTTATGGGGGAGGAGGTGGTTTTCAGGGAGGTCACATTTCAGACTATGACTTTTCTAGCAACTTTCATGAAAAGTTCTTAGAAATGACTCCTAGAAAAATCTTTCTGAATAAAACATAGGGAGTGAATTGGAATAGAACAAGACAACATAGAAATACCACTTAATGTTCCCTGCAGTTAGTGAATCAAGTCAAAGGGCAAATTCTACTTATGGTCTAGGGCTCTGTATTTCAAAAGTAGGTATTTTTTCCCTTGGTATCCTGACCCAAATGAATCGTCCTGTTATTAGGCTCCTTTCTGCATTGAGCAACTTGTTCACTCTAGGGATCTAATCTGCAGTCTGTGCCTGGATAACCAAATGGAGCAAATAATCCAGATGCTTTATGAGATTTGAAATTAAATAGCTATGTGAAATATTTTTTAGATAAATAATGATCTTCATTAGAGTAAATGATTTGAGCCCCCACCATGTACTTTCCAATCCTATTTTATGCCCTTTTCAAGTAAAGCTATGAAAAAATGCTATACTGAGATCTATAATGATCCTTAATATAGTTTTTTAGATAGTTTCATTGATCCCTCTGAGGCACATTCTCTGCACTGTCTTTGCCCAGGCAGTAGCTTTGTTTCTCATTAGTTAGGAGAGACAAGAGTGTTTTTCATGATGCAACGGAACTTTCATCTCAAAAAGGCAAGCCAGGGAGTTGCACAGCTATAGGTTAACCCTGATGTTCATTAACAGCACCGGGTTTGTCAGGAGAGTAAATAGTGATCATACACTTCATAGGAGGCTCTGGGGAGGAATCTCTGTTTAGGAGTAGGTTGGAGCAGTTCATTACTAGCACACCTGTCCAGAACAAATAACAAACCCAGAAGGAGAAAGCTATTGCTTTTAACTCACCTAAGTTCAAAGTCCAAGAATAACAGTTTTGTTTTCCAAGTCCCCCATGAAAATTAAAGGTAAAGACTACATGAAATGCTCCCAAATGGCTTATCATTTGAGGGTGACTGGAATCCATATAACTGGAGCTCTCATAATTATGTTAGATGTGTATGTACAGAATATTTCACGTAATATATAATAATGCAATACATGTTTATTTACTACATGCATTTTAAATAAATCTTATATGATGTATAAAATTTAGAGATATAAATGAGAAAATAATATGATTTTAGTTTTCAAGCCTCTAAGTATTAATATTTTTCTGATCGCTAGTAGCCATCAAAGAAAAGTTTTACAACCTACAATGAAGGAAAATAGTTATAATTTGAAAACAATGTAACTCATTTACCTCTAGATTGGTTAGGATTTCATGCAATGAATTGAATCATTCTCTCTCTCTCTCTCTCTCTCTCTCTTTTCTTTCCTGTCTTTCACTTTCATAGTCATACCAAGGCTGTCATTATTTTACCTCTGAATCCTATCTATCATACTGCTTAAGAATTACTAAAAAAGTATCATGTGTTTGATTACCTTTGTACATTTTCTACATCAATCTTTACTAGAAATCCTATTTCTTTTTTGCATTTGTGCACTCAAAAATTACCACTTCATTCAAGTCTCCTTAGAGTCCCTATGCATGCCAGATATGATTGTTTTTGTCATTTTTAAGAATATTCATATGGGGGTTATGCATATTTCAAATATAGTGTTTATCATATAGTTTTATAATTATTTCTGTTTTCATGTCTACCCCATGCGTATTATGATTTCTGAAAAGGAATGGGCCATATTCCCATGTTTAATTCACCTTTTATCATAGATCCTAGTCTATGATGTAGGACAAAGATGAAGTCCAATATAGTAGTATTACAGAAAGCTTCGAATTATTTTAGTAGAATGTAAACCTAATATAATATTGTGCATCAAATAATCAGAACAAGCATTTAATACTTATGAAATCAAAAATAAATTACATATGGTCGCATTTGCCAATTATGTTTAAAATAACTACTATAAATGTACTCTTAAATGACATTTTAATTGCAAACATACTAATCTGTACTTTCACTCTTTAAATTACCTTCAACAAAGGAAATTTATATGCTATGACTCAGAATGATAATCTATGAGAAATTTCCTCCATTGTTGTTCATTTGAAACAATTTTCTACCATTTACAGAGAAATGAATAATAACAGTAATAATAATGTTAACTAATAATGATGAAGGGCTTAATAGGAGCTATACACTGTTCCAGGTGTCCCTTATTTTTAAAAATTTAATCATTATAACCGCCCTGTGATGATAGGGGTGTTACCTGCCTCACAGATTGGGAACTACAGTATAGTAGAGTCCAGTATTGGACTGGAATCACAGTGGTGGTGACTGAGCAGTCAAGATTTCAAAAGTAGCCATTTAGATGCCAGAGTTTTTCTTCCTAACCATTTGGACAATGCCCTCCAGTTTGTAGATGCAGGGAATCATAACTTCCGTAGGGAAAAAATAAAGTGTAGTACATAAGCAAATGCATATTTGTGATTCAAAATGAAAATGCTAAATATTCTAATTCCCTATGTAAGTGACTGTGAAATTAATAGTATGATTTTGTTTATGTGTTAATGTTTAGGAAATTATGTATGGCATGAAGCCTTAGTATCTTGTAAAATAAAGGGCTAGAGACTGAGTTTCATTGGCACTATGATCTGCTAATTGGGTTACACATTTTATAATACTATGTATGTATAAATAGCAGTCATGAAAAGAAGGGAAAAAAAGGCATATGCCACTAGAGTAACTTGGAAGAAACTATAGTTTTCAGGTTCAGTTTTTCAAGATCCAAAATACATTAGAAATGAAGATGTCCCATCTATATGATTTTTAAAGAAGCTGAACGAGGGATATCAGTCAGATTAAAAAAAAATGAAACCACTCTACATATTTCAAACACTAGATATTTACTGCAGGAAGTTGATTTCAAGAACCAACAAGGGCTGGAAGTAGTAGAGGTACAAAACCAAAATCGATTAAGGTCTAGAACACAAAGAAAGAAGGAGGTGACATTTAGCACGCACAAGATATTAATACACCAAACTGTTGCCCATGCACTCACACTTGCTAAAACATGATCAGAAATGCTTTTGCACTTCCTTCTGAATTCACAGCAACAAAAATAGCAGCAGCAGCAACAAATACTGCTTCTCCCTAATCACTGTCTTCTTCACTTAATCATCTTGTCTCACTGTTGTTTCAGCCACTTACAGCAAATTCCAACTGTTGGGTTTACAGGCTGAATTTTCTCTTGTTCTTCTATAATCTGATATTCCATCAGTGCCTCCTAATGGAGCACCTAACAGGAAGCCAGCTGGCAACTGGGGAAACAGATATTATACACTCCCAGCCCAGTGATACGCTGCAGTATTTAGAAAGATGAGCTGGTGTCAGGCTGGGAGATAAACATACAAATAACAAGAATGGCATGTTATATGAAAAATTATAGCCCTAACTCCTATGTCTAAAATCTAGGATTTTGCTTCTGTGTTTGCTTGAAGTATTGGTATGTGGGACATGAGATTTAAAATATAATCTTGTGTTCTGTTAAAAAGTAACCAAAAACAAACAAACAAACAAAACAAACATTGTAAGGCAACCTGGGGGTCTCAGTTGGTTAAGTGTCTGACTCTTGACTTCAGCTGAGGTCATGATCTCATGGTTCATGAGTTCGAATCCTCAGTCATCCAGCTCTATGCTGACAGTGCTGACCTGCCTGGGATTCTCTCTTTCTTTTTCTCTCTGCCTCACCCCACTTGGATGCACATGCTCTTTCTCTATATTTTTATCTCTCAAAATAAATAAATTAATTAAAAATATTAAACAACAACAACAACAATAACATTATAGAATTTGAGTTTTCTCCTGGTCCTTAGATATCTGATTTTGGGTCCTTTCATGAATTCATTTTGGATCTGCACTGCAGTATGACTCAAATGATTATTGGTAAATTTAGGTGTTTTTTGCACTAATTATATTTTAAAAAGTCAAATTTGAGAACTTTAATAGGAATGGCAGGCAGACATAAGAGTGGAAACCTAAACCATACTGAGAGATACCACCTCAGCTAATGAAAATTGTTTTCCACTCTCAATAAATCATTAAAATTATGATCTATCTATTCAAATTATACCTACACCTATCTCCTTACATCTTCTCCACTGTTCTGTTCTATAACCTACGCATCCAAATATCGTTAGAGAATCTTCTGTTTGAACTACCATGTCTTCTCAACAGGCATGTAAAAAGCTCTAGGTCTTTTAGATTTTTTTTTTTTTCTGATACAATGCTCACTCTCACAAAAACAGTTCATTTTTTTTGTAAATGATCAATGGAAACAACTAAAGATTTATTTGGAAAATAATAAAAGTAATAGGTAATTAGATTATTTAAAATGGATTATTTAAAAGTTCTTACTTTCCTATGTAATTAAAAGCCAGTGTAGAGTTCATAGACTAAATTGAAAGAGGCTAACTTCGAATGTTGAAATTCCTGCTCCATTCTCTTAAAATAAAACATAGCACATAAAAAAAATAAAAAAATATTTTAAAGAATCAAATTTTTAATGCCAGATAACATAGAAATAGCTCAAGGATACAAATTTTTAATTAATTTATCAAAGTTAAGAGTGAACCTGTATTCTCCTAGACATATAAGAACATAAATGAGTGGTGGTTCACTAGATAAACCAATAGTAAATTGCTCACTATAGAATCAGTGGATTAATTCAGTTCTCATATTGTAAAAGTTTCCACTTAAACTTCAAATACATATGAATAATAAATCAATAAGGACAAAGTACAATCAACCCACCATAGAGTTATAGTTTAGTTAGATAGACAAAATATTTAAAATTCTTACTAATTCAGTCATTTACTTTTAAATATATATTGAATGCCAACTATATGGCAGGAACTATGTCAAATTTTAAACAGTTACAAAGAAGGCATTCTGAGAGGATGCTTAAGTGTAACAGGAAACTACTATATCATAATAGCACATACTCGGTCCACTGAAACCAATCTCATGGGTCTATGGCATGGGACAAACACAAATCTCTCAAAATATCATTCTCAAGGTTGGAATCAAACTGTAAACTATGATTATGCACAGAAGGGATTTCCTTGGATGTTTTACTTGTACCTCTAAAAGCTCCAGGAAATAGCTTACCCAGCAAGATCAGCTTTAGTAGAATAGCAGCAATGACAAGACTTCAATAAAAACTCTTTTTAGACTTCAAAATCCAGAAATGGAAATTTCTGATATATATTTTAGTATTTTTTCAATAATCATATAACAATAATACATAATAATTGTTTGTGTCTTAATTAATTGAGGACATCATGGAGCATTTGAAACCAGGTTAATTTTCACTTGTAAATCTACTAATTTTGTTTCCTCTGTAAAAGCATAAACTTTTTTACTCTAGAGAACAATCTCATTGAAAATTACAGGCAAATAGCATAGAGTATTGGAAAAGTAAAAGAATTCACACTGGGTTTTTTTCAGCATTTCATGCTCTCTGTTAATAAAATTATTTGACTTAAACAACTGAAAAAGTAACTTCTATATGTTCATACTGTGAAGCCAAAAATAACTATCTCTTCCCAGTACTTCTTTTGACAGAAGTAAATTGCATTTCTGATGTGTCAAACTAGAGAATATCTCATTGGCTTATGATACGGTGCAACACAAATATACCTTTAGACTATACCCCAATGTGACAAATTATACATCTTTTTAACATTAAATACCAGCTATTAATTCACACATTTGTACACCAAGAGTTGGAATTTTTAAAAAGTGGCAAATGCAAAATAACACAAGGAATATATGTTCACAGAAAGTGTAAGCAAGTCATTTTTTTGTCAGTCTTATCTTTTAAAAGTCTGAAACTGCTTCTAATTTGTGTGTGTATATATATACATTTATATACATCTATATATATATTTATATATAGAGAGAGGGAGAGAGACAGAGACAGACAGAGAGACAGAGTGAGCTATTTGTAATATAGCATTTCTAAGCAGTTTTATGATTCTCAATTACAGTATAATACTGGACTTTATATCATTATAATATAATCATTATATTATAATGACAGTTTGCAGATTTAAATTAGTTCCTTTGTCCTCAGTATTGTTCAAATTTAAAATAAAAGAGGAAGAAACTGCCATTATCTACCATTAATTTTCATATTATAAAACATGACTTTACTTAAATAATATATATTGGGGATGTGGATGAGAAGAGTGTTAAAATAAGACAGAGACAAAGTTAGAGATGGGGAAGAGAACGAGGGAGGTAGAATTAAAGAAAGAAAGAATAAGAATTGATATACCCAATAATGGGGATGGACAACATACAGTTTTTGAATTGCTTTGATACACTAAATCTTCTGAGGAAAAGATTCTCTGTAATTTATGAGAAGTCTCCATGTGTTTCCCAGATGATACTGCCATCCTGCACACCACTAATTGAGTCAGAAATTAACACCTAAACAGAAGATAGTCATTCCCCTTCTGCCCAGGGGTGAATGGGGGTAGACTGTGAATGACAGTATTAGTAATTAAACTCCACCCTATATTTATTACTTACTAGCTATTTGATCTTGTGCAAGTTATTTAACTTTTTTTATATTAATTTATTTTGAGAGAGAGAAGGAGAATAGGGAAGGGGCAGAGACTGAGAGAGAGAGGCAGAGAATCCTAAACAGGCTCTGTGCTGGTAGTGTGGGGCTCAATCCCATCAATCATGACATCATGACCTGAGCAGAAATCAAGGAGGGAGGGCATTTAACCGACTGAGCCACACAGGTGCCCTGAGTTATTTAACTTCTTTGCGTTTCACTTTCATCATCTCTTACATTCACACACACACACACATACACACACACACACACACACGTATATATGTATATATATGTATATAAAATTTACTTCTAATAAAATTTTATTAAGGAAGAATTAAATAACGTCTAAAAGTTTAGAACTGGTAATATAAAATAAGCATTCCATATTACTTAGTGACTAATGGACCAAATTAGAATGTTTCTTAAGGAGTGGGTAGGCACAAAGTGGTTGTAAAAGGGTGAGAATTGACATATAGTGATCCTGAGGCCAACATACACACACACTTATAATTTTATAAAAGAAATATCAAGAAGATATCTCAAAGATTTGTAAGTTGGAAGAGCACAAGCTACGAGAAACATATATATCAGTGCCTGTATCTCTGGTCATCTGTATGTCTTAGAGAGGATTTGAATATTCCTAGGCCTTACAATGCAGAAAATCTTCTAGAAGGTGTAGAATGTGAGCAGGTATGGGTACCAGGGTACTAACATCTGACAACTAGAAGTAGTTCTAAGGGGATGGAATGATGAGGTGCTATTGAAACTATAATGATAGTCTATTGCCAAGAGGTTGAACTATACAACTACTAATTTAGTTTCCAGGCATGTCCTCTGAGGTTGTACATTTTTTTGTTTGTTTTTGCCTTTTTGAGCATCGAATTCACATGAAGATATATAAGTTAAATCACTAAAAATAGTCTCTGGAATTCAAATAGATAGAAGCTGCCAACTAAAACCATTGTGTATAGTATCTTTCCCCTGATGTTCTTATTGTCTTAGGCAAAATGAACTTTAGTCTGCAAATAATACCAATATGCTGATCATGCTAATGATTTCCATTTATTTTACTACTGAACATTAAATTAATGTAACATGAGCAAATGGATTACTCAGGCATTAGTAAAATGCCTTTTGTACTATTCAATATCTGAAATCTGAATATGGGAAACCGAAATGAAGCAACAAAGAGATAAAAAATGCATAGTGACTATTTTATTGACAGCTGCAATAATTTTGAATTAACTAAAGACATATGATTACTGTTTTTGTTTGGTATACTGTTAATGTTTTCATGTTTTATTTTCTGGACACTTTTTTTCTTTTAAAGAATCTATAAATCATAATATTTATGTAATGATGATTTAAAAATAAAAAAACAGAAATGAAGGGTTTATAAATTTTATATGTTTTTTTCTCTGCATGACCCTCTAAATTGTGGAAACTCTTATTCAATATTCTTATTTTTATGGCAATATAATTATTGATACATGTTTAATAAGAAGAATTTGTCCTCCTTTTTACCAGGTTATAACTGAAAACATTGGTTATGTTCATAAACTAAGTCCTTTCTTGTAAAGCCGCCTTTGAGAACGATGCGAATATCATCATATATGACCAAATACTTTTAATAAACTAAATTGAACTCTATGGAGCCAATGCTTGCAAAATCCCCTTGAGAAAACGGGCCTGGTATCTGGCTTACAAAGTTCCTCGTATTTCATATAAGTAAAGATCATTTTGGGCAGGTCCAGGAATCTTAGGATCTTATTTTAGAATCATCAAGGAGAAAAGGAAAGTGTGTGTGTGTGTGTGTGTGTGTGTGTGTGTGTGTGTGTGTGTTATCTGGACAAAATTTAATTGACTCATTCTCTCCTTCCTACAAAACACCAAATCTGTTACCTTATTGTAAGACAGCAGTACTGGATCTTGCTCAAATTGTCAATTCTTTCCAAATTTTCAATTCCTCAGCTACAATTCCCTAATCTAACTTTCCCAATTTTTCTTCCTCCTGCCTGACTGGGCATCACTGAGAAATAAAAGCTGACTGCTCAGATCCTCTTTTGGACAATAGGTTGCTGTGAAATTGGCCCTTTTATCCCTTGGATCCAAAACTCTGTACTGAATGAAGCTCAATGACTTGATATAAGCTTCTACCAGAGAACTCTCCACAACAGCAAGCCATGGATGTTCCAGATTTTCTATGGACAATCTGCTATGTAGGCCACTAAGGAAGTCTGACGAAATGTTTGGACCATGTAGACTCTTATAAAAGAGGTAAACGAGTCCTGGACAACAGCACCAAGAACTTGACATCCTAGCTTGAGAACTTCAAGAAATTCTAGCAGAGGTGCTGCATAACTGAAAGATATTTCTTTTACTTTTTTAAATTTTTTTTATTTTTATTTATTTCTGAGAGAGAGAGAGAGAGAGAGAGAGAGAGAGGTGGTGTGAGCAGGGGAGGGTCAGAGAGAGAGGGAGACAGAAAATCCAAAGCAGTCTCCAGGCTCTGAGCTAGCTGTCAGCACAGAGCCCGATGTGGGGCTCAAACCCATGAATCATGAGATCATGACCTGAGCCAAAGTTGGTTGCTTAACCGACTGAGCCACCCAGGCTTCCCAAGAAAGACTTTTCTTTATAGGCCTCTTTAAATGCGGAATACTTGTATTGTCAGAGTTAACTCTGGAAATTTAATACAACCTCTTATGTTACTATTTCTTTTTTTAAAATTTATTTATTTGGGGGAGGGAGGGACAGAGAGAAAGAGGAAGGGAGAGAATCCTAAGTAAACTCCACATTGTCAACACTGAGCCCAATGCAGGGCTCAAACTCACAAACCCTGAGATCATGACCTGAGTCGAAATCAAAAGTTGGGTGTTTATCTGACTGAGCTACTCAGGTGCCCCTATCTATTTTTTTTCTTTTCATTTTAGACATCCCTCTTTCACATGTCTGAGCTCCAAGACCCTAAAAAACCACCACCATACAACAGATAGTACAACTAGTTTTAAGGGGAAAACTAAAAAAAGGATCTTGCAGAAACTGTGCCTTAGATCCTGCTTCACTCTACTCCAGAGGTTTAGTTTTATCTCTTACTTATTCAGGGACAAATTACATTTATTCATCTTAATAAAAGAAGAAATTGACAATGTTGAATTTTATCTGAGTTTGTACTTCCAGAGAGAAGTGATGTGGTATATGTGTATAATGGAATATTACTCAGCCATAAGAAAGAATGAAATCTTGACATTTACAACAACGTGCATGGAGCTAGAATGTATTACAGTAAGTGAAATAAGTCAGTCAGAGAAAGTCAAATAACAAATGATATATATAAACACACACACAAACACACACCACATCTTCATCCATTCATAGGTCACTGGATACCTGGGCTCCTTCCATATAGAGCTACTGTAGGTAATACTACATTGGGGTGAATGTATATTCTTGATTATACTGTACATTTTTTAAAACTTATTTTCTTAATTTAAATCCAGTTAGTAAACATATTGTGTAATAAGTTCAGGAATAGAATTTAGTGACTCATCACTTATATATAACACCCAGTTCTCATCCTAACAAATGCCCTCCTTAATGCCCCTCAATCCTTTAGCCCTTCCTCTCACCCAACACCCCTCCAGGAACCCTCAATTTGTTCTCTGCATTTAAGAATCTCTTATGATTTGTCTTCCTCTCTGTTTTTATATTATTTTTGCTTTCCCTCACTTATGTTCATCTGTTTTGTATCGTAAATTCCACATATGAGTGAAATCATATATTTGTCTTTCTCTGACTGACTTATTTCACTTAGCATAATACAATCTAGTTCCATTGATTTAGTTGCAAATTGCAAGATTCCATTCTTTTTGTTCGCCGAGGAGTATTCCACTGCATATATATACCACATCTTCTTTATCCATTCATTTGTTGATGGACACTTGGGCTCTTTCCATACTTTGGCTATTGTGGATAGCACTGCTATAAACATTGGGGTGCATGTGCCCCTTCCAATCAGCATTTCTGTCTCCTTTGGATAAATACCTAGTAGTGCCATTGCTGGGTCATAGGGTAGTTCTATTTTTAATTTTTGAGGAACCTCCATACTGTTTTCCAGAGTGACTGCATCATATTGCATTCCCACCCAAAGTGAAAAAGGGTTTCTTTCTCCCTGCACCTTCACCAATATCTGCTGTTCCCTTAGTTGTTAATTTTAGCTAATCTGACAGGTGTGAGGTAGTATCTCATTGTGGTTTTGATTTGTATTTTCCTGATGATGAGTGATATTGAACATCTTTTCATGTGTCTGTTAGCCATCTGGATGTCTTCTTTGTAAAAGTGTCTATTCATGTCTTTTGCCCATTTCTTCACTGGATTATTTATTTTTTGGGGCGTTGAGTTTTGATAAGTTCTTTATAGATTTTGGATACTAACTCTTCATCTGATATGTCACTTGAAACCATCTTCTCCCATTCTGTTGGTTGCCTTTTAGTTTTACTGACTGTTTCTTTTTCTGTACAGGTTTCTATCTTGATGAGATCCCAATATTTCATTTTTGCTTTTGTTTACCTTGCCTTTGGAGACATGTCAAGTAAGAAGTAGCTGCAGCTGAGGTCAAAGAGGTTGTTGCCTGTTTTATCTTCTGGGACCTTGATGGCTTCCTGTCTTATGTTTAGATATTTCATCCTTTCATGACTTTATTTTTGTGTATGGTGTAATAAAATGGTCCAGTTTCATTCTTCTGCATGTCACCGTCTGGTTTTCCCATCATCGTTTGCTGAAGAGACTGTCTCTCTTCCACTGGATATTATTTCCTGCTTTGTCCAAGTTTAGTTGGCCATATATTTGTGGGTTCATTTCTGGATTCTCTTTTCTGCTCCATTGATCTATATGTCTGTTTTTGTGCCAAAATCATACTGTCTTGATGATTACAGCTTTTTAATACAGCTTGACATCCAGAATTTTCATGCCTCCAGCTTTGGTTTTCTTTTTCAATGTTGCTTTGGCTATTCGAGGTCTTTTCTAGTTCCATAAAAATTTTAGGATTGTTTGCTCTAGGTCTGTGAATAATGCTGCTGTTATTTTGATGGAAGATTGCATTGCATTGAAGATGTAAGTTCCTTTGGGTAGTATCAATATTTTAACAATAAATATTCTTTCAATCCATGAGCATGGAATGTTTTCTAATTTCTTTGTGTCTTCTACAGTTTCTTTCATAAGGGATCTATAGCTTTCCCAGTGTATAGATTTTTCACCTCTTTGGTTAGGTTTATTCCTATATATTTTATAGTTTTTAGTACAATTATAAATGGGATTGCTTCCTTGATTTCTCTTCCCGTTGCTTCATTATTGGTGTATAGAAATGCAATCCAAAAGACTCCACCAAAAAACTGCTAGAATTGATTAATGAATTCAGCAAAGTTGAATATATGAAATCAAATACTGAGAGTGGATATCTTTGTTGTATTCCCGACCTTAGGGGAAAGCTCTCAGTTTTCCTCATTGAGGATGATATTAGTGGTGGGTCTTTCATATATGGCCTTTATGCTCTGGAGGTATGATCCTATTATCCCTACTTTCTTGAAGGTTTTTATCAAGAAAAGATGCTGTATTCTGTGAAATTCTTTTTCAGCATCTATTGATAGGATCATGTTGTCCTTATCCTTTTTTTTTTTTTTTTAATGAATGTAATGTATCACACTGATTGATTTGTGGATATTGAAGTAGCCCTACATTCCAGGAATAAATCCCACCTGATTGTGGCGAATAATTCTTTTAATGTACTGTTCAATTCAGTTTGTTCGTATCTTGTTGAGAATTTTTGTGTGCATGTTCATCAGGGAAATTGGTCTGTAGTTTTCTTTAGTTTTGGAATCAAAGTAATGCTGGCCTCATAGCCCTGGACTCTTGTTTGTTGGAGAACTTTTGATTAATGATTCAACTTTTTTAGTGGTTATGGGTCTGTTTAAATTTCATATTTTTTCTTGTTTCAGTTTTGGTAGTTTATATGTTTCTAAAAATTTGTCCATTTTTTCCAGATTGCCCAATTTGTTGATATATGTAATTGCTCATAATAGTCTTTTATTATTGTTTGTATTGCTGCAGTTTTGGCTGTGATCTCTCCTTTTTCATTTGTATTTATATTTATTTAGATTTTTTTTTTTTTTTTTTTTTTTTTTTTTTTTTTTTTTTTTTTTTTTTTTTTTTTTTTTTTTTTTTTTTTTTTTTTTTTTTTACTGCTTGCTGCTCTCATAATTCTTTCCTTGTCTGTGTACTTTGTGAATTTGACTATGATAAGCCTTGGTGACAGTTTTTTTTGTTGTTGTTGTTGTTAAATCTATTGGTAGTTCTCTGTGCTTGGATTTTGATGTCTGTGTCCTTCCCCAGATTAGGAAGGTTTTCTCATTTAAACTTTCTGCTCCTTTTTCTCTCTCTTCACCTTCTGGGACTCCTATGATTCAGATGTTATTTCTTTTTAATAAGTCACTGAGTTCTCTAAGTCTTGTATTGTGCTCTTCTGCCTTTGTTTCCTCTTTTTTTTCTGTATTATTATTCTCCATAATTTTATCTAAGAAATCGCTGATTCACTGCTCTACTTCACCCATCCTTTCCATTGTGGCATCTATTCAAGATTGTATTTCGATTATAGCATTTTTAATTTCATCCTAAATAGATTTTATTTCTTTTATCTCCCAAAGGGATTCTATGCTTTTTGCATCCACAAGTAGTATTCTTGTTATTGTTGTCCTAAATTCTAATTCAGGCATCTCACTTTTCTCTGTTAAACCCTTGTCTGTCATTTCTTTCTCTTCTTTCTCTTGTGATGAATTGCTTTGTTTTGTCATTTCAGAAGAAGAAAATATTAATAAAATAAAATTAAAAATTAAAAAAATTAAAAACAAAAGAAAAAATCAAATAAAGGAAGCTAGATCTAGGTGTGTTTTGGTCTGCTTGTTGAAAGAAGCTTGATAGAATAGATAAAAATGGAAAGAAAAGAAAAAAAGTAAGAGAAAATGTAAAATTTGTTTTAAAATTATATAATATAATAAATTAAAGAAAATGAAATAGAATACAATATTTTTAAAATATGGTAATGAAAATAAAAATAATTTTTTCTCTTTCTTTATCCAATAATGAGGAAGAAAAGAAAGAGAAAAGAAAACAATTTAAGCAAAAACAGAAACAAAGAAAATGAACAAATAAATGAACCAGCAAACAGAATGAAGTTGAATGAAGTTACATCCACTAGAACTGAAGCTATGAAGCCTTCTATAGTCTGTACACTAAGCAGGCAGAGGGATTTGTGCTGGTCTTCTAAGGTATGTGCTTGGAAGGTGCAGCTGGGCGTAGCATGGTGTAACAGCTCCATTCTCCACTAGTGGCACTACTTAGCTTCCTGGGATGGATCAGTGTGGCACACACATATGGGAAATGTGGAAATGGCTTCACCCAGCTTCTCTTGCACAGGAATTTCTCCACTCTCACCAACTCATGATTAAGCACCCCTTCTTTGTCTCAGGCCTCTGTCCACTCACTGCCTCTACCCTCTCCATGTCCAAACTGTCTGCCTGCCAGGTGGCATCTCCCTCTAGTTTTATCTCAGGTGAGGTTGTGTTTCAAAATCCCACACTACAAAGACCCCTGCCTCTTGGACCTTAACTGACTCTCTGGGGTAGGGTCTTGCTGAGCAATGGCAGGGTGCCAGCTTCCCCCAGAAAATGTCTGTTCAATTGTGCAGGGGCAGAGATTCAGAGATTATGGAAAATCACAACACACAGCTGGCACCTGGTTTCACTACACTTTGGTGTCTTTCCCCCAATACCAGCAAATATGGATGCTCTCTGAGGTCTGCTGATACCTTTGCCTGTAGGGAGGCCACATGGCCTCTATGAAATGCACCCCAAATAGGGGAACTGCTTTATTCCCTCAGTTCCTGGGGAATTCCTCTACTTTCTCACCAGAGCACTTCTTAGCACTGAGCTCTGAGACTTCAGACTCTGTGTTCTATTGTTTACAGAATCCTGGTGATACTGAAACCCTCTCCTTTCTTCCCATCAATATTTTTGGGGAACAGATTTCTTGTTCAGTTCCCTTCAAGCATTTTTACTCTTTCTCTTTCTCTCCAGCTACTCTTGGAGAAGTGCTTTTCTTACATTCTCTTGATGTGCTGCACTCTCTCCCTTTCTCTTTCTCTGTTCTCTCTCTGCAAAAGCAGCTTCCTATCCTCTGTGGCTTTTTTCTCTCCCAGTTCTCCCCTCTGCACCATGAACTTGCCAACCTTCTACCAAGCTCTGTGGCTTAAATTATGCAGATTGTTGTGTTAATTTTCAGATCAATTTCTTAGGTGTTCAAAATGGCTTATTGCTGGTCTGGCTGCATTTTAGGAAGAGACAAGCTAAGGGTCTCCATGATGCTCCATCATCCTAATTCTTCTCTTGATTATATATTCTTAAAATGACCTAATACAAACCTAAACATTACAAATTAATGAAGTTACTTGAAAACTGTAACAGTAACAATTAGTTTGATAAATAACAACTTATTGATGTCTGTATCAAAAATAATAAATACAGATATTTGGTGGTGCTTTAAAATTTAATCCCTTTGTTTTCTGAAACTATTCCAGAAGGAAATTAAACACATAATATAGTTATATTTTAATAATGTTAAAGGATAATATAGAATTATTTTATCCTAATATTTTTTCTAATATTTTTATGTGTAAAATGATAACAAATTAAGTTATCACGTATCATTCATCACAGCTTTGAAGTAACTTAGTTAACTTCAAAGACTTAAACTCAGTGTCTGCCTTCATGTCAGATGAAAGAAAAAAAAGAACTGTGTCTGTCTTATATTTATGGTTATCAACACAGTGTGCAATCCATCCCCAATACTCAATAAATTTTAAGTGAATGGATGATGAATAAATACACTAATATATTTAAATTCATATAAATTTGGTATACTCTCTTAAAACATCCTTAGCTCTCCTTTATACTTTCTTTCTGCCAATCTGGATATGTGGAGGACATGTCTTATGTTACTAGATATAAAACGCTAACTAAATATATAACTAGAGAAGTAAAATCAACTTTTATTTTACCATATGCTAAAATCATGTATTTTGTTATGTAATACAATTATTGCATTTAGAAAAAGGAGTAATTGAGGATCAGCCAACTTAAATAACTTACTTAGTATCACACAGTTAGCAGAGTCCAGATTGAATCACAAACTTGATCTATGTTGACTTCACAGTCCAAAGTTTTTTCATTACACCATTCTAAACTGAGAGGAGTTGAAGAATGTTCATATGGGATGCATGCAAAGAAAGTGATGGAATGCAAAACTTAATGGTTGTACTCAAACTACAATTGCTAAACCAATTAAAAAATATTCAATGAAGACTGGCTTACCTAATAGTTCAATTAGTTTCCTGTAATTTGATGTATTTTGGAATTCTATAATAGTATATATACATACTACATATATATATATACGTACACTATATAGATAGAAAGATAGATGATTGATAGATAGATAGATAGATAGATAGATAGTAAGGACAAGACCAGGAAGGAAAATACAGAAGGTCTAGAGATATGAGAATTAAAATATCTTTAGAATGGTGTTCTCCCTTCTGTTCCAGTCTTTGTATGCTTAAGATTTTCTTCACAAGAGGGGCGACTGGGTGGCTTAGTCGGTTAAGCGTCCGACTTTCGCTTAGGTCATGATCTCGCGGTTCGTGGTTTCGAGCCCCGCGTCGGGCTCTGTGCTGACTGCCAGCTCAGGGCCTGGAGCCTATTTCAGAGTCTGTATCTCCCTCTCTCTCTGACCCTCTCCTGCTCATGCTGTCTCTCTCTCTCTCTCTCCTAGAAATAAATAAAAATATTAAAAATATAAAAAAAAAAGATTTTCTTCACAAGAGATATTAGAGATAATAACAAACCCAAATGCATTGCAAAATATATATATATCAGCCAGTTCTTTTTAAAATCATATTCATCATGTCATTTTCCTTAACAAAAAGTACTACTTACAGTAAAGATATAGATAATTTTACAGAAAAATGAAGATTTATATTCAGACACAATGATAAAATCAGCTACACTTTAAAATTCTGTGATTTTAAACTTTTAGATGCTGGTAACAGCTTAAAAAAATGTTCACTATGCATCATTTTTATCCTCTCAGGAAATGGCAATATACATCATAGTAGTACCATAATGGATGGAAGTGAATATTAGTTACACAAAATGAAGGTAAGGATCACCTCCACTATACAAGGAAATCAACAAAGAAGTGAGATTGAATCACACAGTGGTAGTACTAAACTACCAGTTGAGGAATACCAAATGTGTGCTTTCTTAAAACATTGAGTATTCTGGCATATGAGAACATTAAAAATTTTTAACAAAATAATGGATGCAGCAAAAAGACAATTAATGTGTTTGGGAGAATTACTTGGAGGAAAAGGTAAAGGAGGAGGAGGAGAAGGATAAGAAGAAAGAAGATGAAGACGAAGAAGAAGAAGAAGAAGCAGCAGCAGCAGGAGAAGGAGGGGGAGGAGGAAGAGGAGAGGAGGAGAAAGGAAAGAGGAAGAAGAAGAAGAAGAAGAAGAAGAAGAAGAAGAAGAAGAAGAAGAAGAAGAAGAGAAAGATTGGGAATAAAAACTATTATGCATTACCTACTGAGTGTCTTCTAAAATCAGAGAATACTGATAGAGAGAAATGTAATTTTTAAGTCTAAACTAATGAAGGAGATAAATACATAAATCTAGAAAAGAAATACGGATACAGATTTGAGGATTAATTCCAGTCATATATAAAGGCTTTAGTGATTAACTAGTGCTGCTTCAAATATGATTATAGTATCTTTTGTTTTACCTGTTTCATGTTCTAGGTATTGTAATATGTAGTTTTTTCTTTAAAAATACTGAAGTTTTCCCCTGGTATTGCAAAATGTTCACTGAATCTGCAACATCATAAATAATTTTCAGATTTTCTCCTAATTTTTCTATACTTGTTTGAAAGTGCTTTTTTTAATGTTCATTTATTTTGAGAGAGAGAGCAGGGGAGGGACAGAGAGAGAGAGGGAGAGAGAATCCCAAGCAGGCTCCAAACTGTCAGCACAGAGCCCGATGCGGGGCTCGAGCTCTCAAACTGTGAGATCATGATCTGGCCTGAAACTAAGAGTCAGATGCTTAACCAGCTGAGCCATCCAGGTACCCGTGTTTGAAAGTGTTTTTAAACATTTACCTTAGAAGTGCATTTAACTCAGTTTGAGTATCTCTTTAGGAGAAACGTTTTTTATCCCAAATGGATACAAAAATAGCCTTCACATATTTACTAAATTGTTTATCTTTGTCTAATTTTGAATATCAAATATTCATAAGTCAGCTTCACTATTTAGACTTAATTTCATATTATCTATTTTGTTCAGTGATATATCTCTATATCTCTAAGCCAACACCATAGTGTTTTAATTGTGATTGATTTAGTGTATTTTGAAATCATGTAGGGAAAATAATACTTTTGTTATTTTCCAAAGTAGTTGGTCAATTATATTTTTAAACAAACTTTTTGATTCAGCTCTTTAAACCACATAAAATTCATAGCATAGTGTTTAAAATATTTATTCTTTCAAAACAAATAAAGAGATAAAGATTAACAATGTGTGTATTTGCTTTCCCCACAATAATCCCATCTGAAAATCCTCATCTTATTCTGTGAGATGCTTTATTCTGATGTAAATCAGAATAAAGTTTACTTCTAAGTACAGATTTCTGGACTTAAAGTGTTTTCATTATTCAAATACAATAAAAATCAGTACTAAAAGTATCCACCTTGTTCCCATAAATGAACATTTTCAAATATAAAATAGGCTGATTTTTTTAAAAGAAAGCTTTATCCTAATTGTTTGTTATATATATATCTACAAACAATATAATTTTTTTGCCATAATGAAATATGGAAGATATGTTGGTGATGCTTTTAATTGCATTTAATTAATTGCTTTGCTGATTGAGTTTTATCTATTTTATACCTGCTAAAGTAAGATTTTGCAAAATTTCGTTTATACCTTAAGTCATATAAGAATTCAGTTTGAGACATAGATAGAAGTATTGTTTCTGACATTGGAATCAGCAAAGGGTAACAGACAATAACATGGCTGATTACTAAAGTAGAAGATGTAAATTCTGCTACATTTCTATGCATTAAAAGCCTCAGAATCCTTGAATTTTAATATAACATACAATGAAGTGTATCAAATGAGATTCCCCTATCTTGCCTAGTAATAATGTGGTTAAATCACAATGTGAACACTTTAAAGGGCAAAAAAAAAAAAAAAAATGGCTTTAAAAAAACTTTGCCTCACTTAGTTTCAAGAATATCTCATTTTATTTAAAAGTCTTATTGAACTTTCCTACACTTTCTTCCATGACTGACTTTTACAATATTAGTGTCTTGGTTGTCACCTCACCTAAAGAACCAAAGACAAGAATAGTGACTGATTTTATGGCAAGATATAATCTGGAAATTGGATGCAATGAAACTAAGATGCTGAAGTACATAAAGAGAAAAAAAAAAGACAATCATATATTTTATCTGTGACAAGGTATCTGCTTAACCATGCTTTATCCATAGTGATGAACAGTAGTGGCACTCAAATAGCATAAGCTTTTAAAAACACAAAACCATCACCTATCATTTCCTTCTGAAGAGAATTCAACTTAAAATGAGTCTCCGATTTATCTAATAAATGTGAAATTCAGATATTATTGTGCTTGTGAGACCCAACTTGATTAAGACATAAAATTTCACTAGATAATATCAAGCAGGAAGAAAAGAAGGCACAGTATCCTTACCTTTTCTTTAAAAAATCACACTAATCTACTGCAGATGAAGAATGTACAAAGGCTTTGTTTTATATTAATGTAATCAAATAATCAAGAGGAAACATAGTCTAATGTTTATTAGTATGGTCTTCTGAGACAGACTTCTGTAATTCACCTTCTTGCTCCAATGCTTGCAGTCTGTGTGACTTTGTATAAATTCCTAAACCTCTATGTGTCTTACTTTTCTTGATACTAAATAGGGAAAATAAAAGTACAATACAATCTTGGTTTGTGAGCATAATTTACTCTGGAAACAAGTTGTAATCCAAAGCACTTGTATGTCAAAGCAAATTTCCCTTAAGTAATAATGGAAACTCAGAGGATTTGTTCCACAACCCAAAAATATTCATATACAAATGATTACAATACTGTAATATAACATAAAATAATAAAGAAAATGCAAAATATAAAGAGAAATAAACAAATTAACCTGACTTAGCTTTGAAAACCTTCCTGGCTGGTGTGAAGGAGACAAAAGAGAGGAATGTTGCTGTGTATGACGACTTTCACTCACTAATGAATGATGACTACTGTACAGCATTAAATAACTCTTGTCATGTACTGTACTTAATGTAACTGGTAATAAAGCAGTAGAGGAAAGGGTCTGTATCTGCAGGCAGCCTGACCTAGAATGAAGCAAAGCATTCCTAGGCTTATTCTTATATGAAAAAGCAAAGGACTGTCCATAGAGGCTTTGAAGTGACCAAAAAATACAGTAGTGTTTTGAGACTGAGCATCAGAGCATGGGAGACGATCATCCACAATCCCACAGCGAGAAAGAGACAGACAGACAGACAGAACCATTGGCTCAGTTGTGATCATGTGACATTTGACATCATGTATTACTCGTATTGCAAGACATTGCTCATTTATCCAGTTAAAATTTATTAGAAATTTTTGTGAAACACTTACAGAACAAGTTACTTGCAATCCAAAGTTACTGTACCTTCCTCAAAAGATTGTAATAATAGCAAAGTATTTTAAAATTTATAAAGAACTTAAGAGAAATGCTCACTTTGTGATGTGAACATGCATTAGAATATTTTAATGGAGGAAGAGACATGATTTGATTTTATTTTTAAATATTTACATTCCTTGTTGTATAAGGAATGCATGTGAAGAAGAAAATAGATGTACAATGGGATAAGTTACATGGTAATTGAAGGTACCCAAAAATTAAAAGTTGGGGTGCGGGGCCAAGAAATTAGCAAAAAATGGGGATATATCTTATATAGACAGTCAACAGAATTCCCTATAGGTTGGGTAGGTCTGAGAGTTATTTTAAGCTTAAATGGGTAGGTCTGTGCTTATCTCCAAGGATGCTTTAATGTCTGGCTTTAACACTGATTAAGTTTAAAAGAAATTATCTAAATAACTAACAAATGATTTATGATGTCCCTTTTATAGTCTGGAATTCCCTGAGAGCACCCAGGCTAAGTTTTCTTTATTGGTGGTTTTCACCTGATGGATCAGTTAAGCAGCCTAGGTCAGCCCTATGACCAAAAAGACATAAATAACCCTGTTGCAAACTCCCATCTTGAACTATCTTGAATCCATAATTTGTCAGAAAAATCTTGACCTTTGATCCAGAGGAAAAAAATGTACCCTGTGGGAATATAAAGAACTCCAGGGAATTTGTGCTTGAAAGTCTCTCAGACCTTCAATGTTTGTCTGCACTCTCTTTGTCATCATTCAAACTTTTACCTGAGTATGCTCTGTGAATTCTTGTGAGCATTTTCAAAATATCTCAAAGCTTCTTGAAAATTTGCATGCTGTTGGGGATTAGGGGTTGAATGAAAGAAAGGTCTTTGGCAGGAGCAACTAGCTAAATCCAGTGCCATGTATTGAGACATGGAGCAGTGCTAGGGGATGGATATATCTATATAGGAAGAGTTTATTTTTTTTATGTTTATTTATTTTTGAGAGAGAGAGAGAGGCAGAGGGACACTGATACAGAGATATAGAGAGACAGAGAGATATGGAGTGCAAGCTGGGGAGGGACAGAGACAGAGTCAACAGAATCTAAAGCAGGCTCCAGGCTCTGAGCTGTCAGCACAGAGCCCCATGTGGGAATTGAACTCACGAGCCTTGGGATCATGACCTGAGTCAAAGTGGGATGCTTAATTGACTGAACCACCAAAGCACCCTGAGTTCATTGTGTACATGTTAATTTTGACATACTCATTAACTAGAGTGTATTAGATTGAGATACTATGTAAATTGTCTAGAATTCAGGGAATGGATTGGGGCTGAAAATATCAATAAATTTTACATAATATTATACATGTTATTTAAAACTATGAAATAAATGATGTGAGGGGGTTTCAGAGTGAATTTACACATCAATCAATGGAGGAGGGGCTAGCAAAGAAGACTAGGAAGATGAAGTCATTAAAATGAAGTGGAGGGGCACCTGGGTGTTTCAGTCTTTAAAGCGTCCGACTTCAGCTCAGGTCATGATCTCATGGTTCGTGAGTTCAAGCCCTGTGTTGGGCTCTGTGCTGACAGCTCAGAGCCTGGAACCAGCTTCAGATTCTGTGTCTCCCTCTCTCTCTGCCTCTCCCCTGCTCACACTCTCTCAAAAATGAACAACATTAAAAATACATAAATTAAAAAATAAATGAAGTGGAAAACTAGGTGTGTGTCATGACAAAGCCAAGAAAAAAGAATTTTTTAAGAAGATTAATGAACACCCGTGTTGAATATTTTCAAAAGTCTAAGTAGGATGCATTCAAAGAAATACTGTTCACATGGAGGCCACTGGTGACTAATATATGTATGTCACAGTGGAGTTGTGGGGAGAGAAATCTTATTAAGTGGGTTGAGATAAAGTGTTGATGGCTGCACTTAACTGCAGTTTTTTTCTAGAGCTTTGTGTTATGCTAGAAAACAGAAATGGGGGCTGGTTATTGAACTGAGGTTAAGAGCAATGATTTTGTCTTTTTAATAGAAGGTACTTCAGTGTGTGGATATCTTATGGAAATGTTCTAATACAGATGGATTAATAAATGATATGAATGAAGGACAAACAAATTTTTGAAGAGATGTCCTTGAAAAGTTAAGAATACAGGACCAGAGCACAAATGGAGGTGTTGAACTTTGATAGAAACAAGGCTGCTTCATGCAATATATAGAAGACTATATAGGTATAGAAATGTTTACAGAAATAGTACGGATATGGTAATGGGAAGATGAGGTATTCTAGGTGTTATTTTCTTTTCTATTTTTTTAAAGCTTATTTATTGTGATAGAAAGTGAGACACACACACACAGGAGAGAGAGAGACAGAGAGAGAGAAAGCATGTGCACGATGAGGAATGGGCAGAGAAAGAAGGAAAGAGAACCCTGCATTCTTAAGCACAGAGCCTGATGCAGGGCTCAAAGCACAGTTACCTGAGCTAAAACCAAGAAATGAACTCTTAACCAACTGAACCACCCAGGTTCCCTTACGTGCTATTTTCTTAATGAAGCACGAGCAAGTTCATAATGAAAAATAAAAATAGAAAGAAAAGGAACAATGAGAATGAGGAGGAAAAAATTAAAGCATTTAAATATTTATTTGGAAATGGAGGGACTCATAAACAAAGCGAGAGTCGTAGTACTATCTAGCCATTCTAATGTGTTATTTGAGATGGATGTTGTTGAATTAAGCAAAGTTAAATTCTTCATGTTTATATGAACTTTCTCTCTATTAAACAAATTCTATTTTCATTGCTATGAAGGTTACACTCATTCCAGAGATGAGGAAAAATCAGTAAAATTAAGAAAAAAACCAAAAACAACCAGTACAATCATCTTTGTGGTGGAATTTTTACATCCTAAGTAGAAAAGAAATTTTCATAGAATTCACTCGTGATCATTTGAATTATTTTTTGAAATATATGTCCACGTATATGTATAGGTGTATATGTTTTGCCTTGATGATTTTCTTAAAATACTGTTCTGAGATCAACATGATTACCTTTTCTCAACCTCTAAGTCTTTGTAAACTCCTCATAATGCTTTTTGAAATAATAGGAAGATGGCTATTGCTTTAACCCTGCTTGATTTTTCCTGAACATATTGCTCCTCTGCAAGCCACATGATATTTCAATTAAACCTATGTTCCACTGACATATATATAGTCTATTGAAATTGGGATTCCTTAAATGTGCCTTTACATATTTGCCTCCAAGATGTCTTTTTTGGATTCTAAACATGTAAAAGCATTGCACTCTATTTACCTAGCTTTTCACATATCCCTAACAACTCTGGGGCTAGTTGCCACTAATGCGAGTGGGTGTTTATAACTAAGTGTTTGTTTATTCCAGACAGTTCCTAAATGTTTGGAAAGTGATAAAAAAATCAATAATCTTGCAGTCATGGAAATTTTCCCCAAATTTCAATTTAAGTTATATTTATATTCTCAACATTTTACGAATGCTCAAAGTAGTATAACTGCCATTTCCATTCAAGTAAACCTTGGAACTGTTGTCACAACTGTGCCTCCAACAGTTGCCAGGTAAGTGAAACAGTGGTTCTCAGACTGGTGTGAATTCAGGATTACAGACATCCCTACATCTATGCCATCCTCCCTTCTCCCTAAAACACACTGATGCGCACACACATAGGTGCACACTATGCCTTCAAATATCCCCTGATGCCTAATCCTTTTCTACATGTTTTCATCTATTAGCTTTGTAAATATACCACAGATGCAATCAATGGATTCAAGATTATTGTATCAAAATAATACATAATATTATCATATCAGAATAATACAAAATAATAATGATGTCTTGTGCAAGAAGCATATGGATTCATCAATTTGCTTTTTCTCATGGTCTTGCCAAAATTCTTCAATCATCCTGTCACTCGTATTAGTGTCCTGTGTCTGCATAACATATCTCTTACAATCTTGACTTAAAATAATAGAAATTTACTCTCTCACACTTCTGGGGAGGCCTGATGTCTGAGGTCAAGGTGTCAATATGACCACTCTCTAAAGAATCTAAAGAAGAATCTGTTCTGTCTCCAGCTTCCAGTGGCTGTTGGCATTGCTTATCTGTGGCCACATAACTCCAATCTCTGTCTTCATGGTCATATTACCTCTTCCTCTTCTCTCTCCCAAGTCTCCCTCTGCCTCACTCTTATAAGAACACTTCTCATTGGATTTAGAGTTGACCAGGATAATCTAAGAAACATTCTTCTTTGCAAAACCTTCAATTTAATCACATATGTTGCTATAAAAAGTGGTATGCACAGTTTCTAGAAATTAGGACCTGGATATATCTTTGAAATGGAGGGGGACACCATTAAGCTTACTGCACTTATTATCATTAATATCAGATGGTTCTTTTTGTTTAAGTTTATTTATTTTGAGAGAGAGTGGGTACAAGTGGGGGAGGGGCAGAGAGAGAGAAAGGGGGAGAGAGAGAGAGAGAGAGAATCCCAAGAAGTATCAGATAATTCTGTTCTTAAAGTTATTATATACACCTGGTACATTTTTTTAAAATGTTTTATTTTTATTTTTGAGAGAGAAAGAGAGACAGAGTAAGCAGGGTAGGGTCAGAGAGAGAGGGAGACACAGAATCTGAAGCAGGCTCCAGTCTCTGAGCTGCCAGCACAGAGCCCAATGCGGGGTTCAAATCCACGAACGGTGAGATCATGACCTGAGCCGAAGTCGGACACTTAACCGACTGAGCCACCCAGGCACCCCCACCAGGTTATATTTTAATAAGAATGGTGCATTAGTCAATTGGCAATGGGACTTAGAATGAGATCTCTCAGTGATTTGTCAATATATGGACAAATACAAGGAAAACAGCAACAGTGCCATCCAAGGAGGAGGTGATGGCTCTCTCTCAGCACCCAGTCAGTACCCATCTTCCCTTCTCTTGGTAACTTTCTTCTGTCTTGGGAGCCATTCTGAGTCCACTAGTCAAGAAAACTCCTGGTGAGGTTAAAACGAGTTTGCATGGGTTCGTGGGTTTGAGACCCGTGTCGGGCTCTGTGCTGACTGCCAGGCTCAGAACCTGGAGCCTATTTCAGAGTCTGTATCTCCCTCTCTCTCTGACCCTCCCCTGCTCACGCTGTCTCTCTCTCTCTCTCTGTCTCCTAGAAATTAAAAAAAAAAAAAAAAGTTTGCATGGTCTCTTGCCAATCAGATGACGACCGATATCAACCTCCAACTCAATTATTTCTGCTTGAGGACCAACCCTTAAGGTACCTTATTGATCAATATCGGGAGTGACTTGTCCCCTTATTCTGGCCCTGGGATGATGATTGCACCTTGAGAAGGAACTTATTGTGGAAACTTCTTCTTTCGATTATAACAACAAACATTGTGTCTCCAGCAGGTCCTGTTTCCCTCCATACTTTCCCTTGAGCTATGAACAGGCTAATGACTCTTACTCATAAAAGATTGACCTTTACATGCACAATTCTGTTACTACCGTTGCATTAGTCCAAGAGGTTCATACAGCTCAACATGTAAATCAACTAACCAAAAATGTCTCTCATGTCCTAGCTATTCAAGAAATCATAAAACTACACACAAAGGTAAATGCACTCGAAGAGGCTATTTTATGTATTGGAAATGAACTAAACTCTTTATAAAGGTATGGTTGGCTCTCCGGTGCCATAAAGAATATAACTAGAAAATCAAATCTTGGCCAGAGACAAAGAGCCTAACTTAGAAGGAACAGATAAGAGCAGAACATAAGTTACCACATATATCTTTGCTAACTGATGGTGTATAGCAACTCCTTCCCTAAGGCCTACATTCCACAAACACCTTCCCTTACCCTGGCAGCTGTGATGAGGATGGATAAGAGTATCTACAAACCTATGACTTAATCTTAGCGTTATTAAAATGTGAACACCCTGTCATTTTTTTAGTCACTCAACCTCACTATAATTGGGGCAGTTCTGCAAGAAGACTTCTGTAACACCTGTTTATGTACATTTTCCAAAAACATCTTATCACAGAGAACTATCCATTGTAAAAATTCCATTTCCTGATGCCATGTTAACATTTGACCTATAAATAAAGACACCAAGACCGACAGGACAGAGATGCCTGCCTGGTGACTCCTTCCCTCTCTCACTCCTTCCCTCGCTGCCACCGTATGTCCTTCAGGGACCCCTGGACCTGCTGGATCCAGCCTCTGGCAACTCTGTGTCTTCATCTCATTCTCAAATTTGGTAGATTTAGGAAATGAACATATGTCTGCTCTATAAGATTACAGTGAGAATGGAATAAAATGCTACTGTGGTCTTTAAAAATTTCTAACTTGCGTATTTTATTAATAAAGGAAAAACAATGCATAAAGTCATTAATGGTCATTTCTGTGTATAAATTATAGGAACATTACAAATCAATGCACTGGAATGTGTGCTCTTTTTAAATTTATGTATTTATTTTAGAAAGAGAGAAAGAGAGAGAGAGAGAGCACCGGGGATAAGGATAGAGGGAGAGACAGAAAAAAATCTCACACAGGCTCCATGTGTCTGCATGGAGTCTGACACAGGGCTCAATCTCACAATCCTGAGATCACAACCTGAGTTGAAATCAAGAGATGGATGTTCAAATAACTGAGCTACCCAGGCGCCCCCTTGGAAGCTGTGTTTCTACAGTCACTAACATTCTAGTTTTTCTGTATTTCCTATATCCCTGACTACTGGGTGGGAACAGACTGAAATATAGAAGAAAAATAAAAGATAAAATTTGACAGTAGCTGGCATTTATTGAGCATTTATTATTATCAAGTATACGATAAATATTACTGTAACAATTTATAATAGTAACTGATTTATTCCTCACACCATTTAATTTTGTCTATTTCACAAATGAGGGAACTGAAGCCCAAAACATTTAAGTAAATGGCTTGGAGTTACAGAGCACAAAGCGAAGAAGTGTTAGATTTAGAAGTTGTGATAATTACTTTTGTATGTCAACTTGACTGGCTTATGAGATGGCAGATATCTGGTTAATCTTTATTTCTGGGAGTGTCTGTGAGGATGTTTCTGGAAGAAATTAGCATTTGGATGGATAGACTGATCAAAGTAGATTGCCCTACCCAATGTGAGTGGCATTACTTAAGCCACTGTGGTCCTCAATCAAAAAGTTGGAGGCAGGAAGAATTTACATTCTTTCTGCATGACTATTTGAGCTGGGACGTCATAGTCACCTGCCCTTAATGCTCTTGTTCTCAGACTTTAGAACTTGGACTGGAATCTACATTTTTGGCTCCCCAGCTGTAAAGCCTTAAAACTACACAATGGGCTTTCCTGGGTCTCCAGTTTGCAGAAGGCAGACTGTAGAATTTCCAAGACTCTATAATCATATGAGTCAATTCTTTATAATAACAAATGTCGATAGATAGATAGATAGATAGATAGATAGATAGATGATAGATGGATAGATGGATGGATAGATAGACAGACAATCTCCTAATGGTCCTGTATCTCTGGAGAACCTAGACTAATACAAAAGTTAAACTCAGATACCCTCTTTCTAGCAGCTGAGCACTTATTCTTTAGGCTATGCAGATTCTCAAAAAAAAAATTATTGCTTTATAAAAGCTATTGTTTGCATTTAAAATTTTCATTTCATGATGCACTTGGATGGCTCAGTTGGTTAGGCGACTGGCTCTTGGTTTTGGCTCAGATGAAGATCTCATGGTTCATGGGGTCAAGCCTCACTTGTCAAGCTCTGTGCTGACAGTGTAGAGCCTGTTTGGAATTCTCTCTCCCTCCCTCTCTCTCTGCCCCTCCGTCATTTGATCTCTCTCTCTTTCTCCCTTTCTCTTGCTCTCTCAAAATAAATACACAAACTTAAAAAAAATTCACTTCATTTTAAGAAAAAATAGAAGTTTTGCTCTAGCCTGAGGAACATGCAAGTTGATTGTGATTTTTTAAATTCTATTTATTATTATTTTAAATTTACATCCAAGTTAGTTAGCATATAGTGCAACAATAATTTCAGGAGTACATTCCTTAATGCCCTTTACCTATTCAACCCCTCCCCTCTCCCACAACCCACCCCCAAGTAACCCTGTGTTTGTTCTCCATATTTAAAAGTCTTTTATGTTTTTGTTCCCCTCCCTGTTTATATATTATTTTCGCTTCCCTTCCCTTATGTTCATCTGTTTTGTATCTTAAGGTCATCATATGAGTGAAGTCACATGATATTTGTCTTTCTCTGACTGACTAATTTCACTTCGCATAATACCCATGTATTTTTCTTAAAACTACATTGAAGAGCTTCTCCTGTGAACCAGAACTCTTTTCTCATCCTGTACAAACAGAAGCCTTCAAGTCAGTCGTGCTTATTACTCAACTTTGTCAGGAAAATAATTGTCATTGCCAGGGTTTCCAGCTCCAAAACAATGATTTTGAATAAAGAATAAAATTGAGTCACTCTGCATTCAAATAATCGCTGCTTTCAACTGTTGACCCTCTACCACACATCGGATCACATATATTATCTTTAACTCTCAGAACAATTACAGTGACAAAAAAGATGAGGTTCAGGGATTTTTGAACTTGATGAAGCTCATTCGAATAGTAAATGGATGAGCTGGGATTTGGATCAATCTTGGATTGAATCCAAAGTTCGTGATTTTTATGCTAGGACAAATTGTTTTTGACAGTATCATAAAGAGAGGCCTGTTAAACTGGTAAAAACTTTCAAAAGTGTGTTAATTTCACCTAAATTATAGCTGAGAACCTAGAAAATTTGGCTTCATAATGTGATTAAATCATAGTGATTATAAAGATAATTATTGGGGGGATTAGATCAAGGCACTTTTAGGCTGAAATCTTTCAATCAGTTCCAAGTTTATAACCATATCATCTCTTAGAAACAAAGAAAATGTTGAGGCATGTCTAACTTAAATATTTCTTTTCAGAATAAATTCACTACAAAAACTGGAATATACTTATTCTTCTAGGGTGCACGTGTGCAATTGGAAAAACAGAACAAAAACCATGAAGGCCTTAGTATTTTTAAAAGTGCTGGGGTGTCTGAGTGGCTCAGTTGGTTAAGCATCCAACTTCAGCTCAGGACAGTATTTCACATTTTGTGAGTTATACACCCATATCGGGCTTTGTGCTGACAGCTCAGAGCCTGGAGCATGCTTTGGATTCTGTATCTCCCTCTCTCTCTGCCCCTCCCCGACTCGTGCTCTTTCTCTCTCTGTATCTCAGAAATAAATAAATGTTAAAAATTAAAAAAACATATGCTGTCAACTTTACTGGCCACAGTCACTTTCTTTCCACTAGTAGCTGTTGATAGATCAGATAAAAACAGTAGAAGTTGTACCACATGAATCACTATCTTAACATTTCTGCTTTATTCTTTTTTGAGATAAATTCTATAGAGTTGCACCACAAATTCTCCATGAGAATAAAATCAGTCTAGTATTACAATGCCGATGTTTTTGTAAGTAGAAGTATGAGCACTGAGATCTTACTCCAAATCACCTGTAGTCTTTACTGTCTATCTCCCCAGATTATCATGTAAACATCAGCATTACAGATATGTATATACATTTACCTTTAGTCAAACATTCAGCTAAGCATCCTGATTAGCAATAGGTATATTGCTTTATTTCCAGCACTTAGAGTGAAGTACATGGCAGTTGTAAAATAAATAAATAAATAAATAAATTTCGCTGAGTGAGATAAGCTCGTTTCTCATGACTACTTCAATGTTTATACAGAATAGAAAATCAAGTACACCTTGACAAGTCATATCAGAAGCTTGTTTGTGATGTAGATGTAAATATTGATGGAATCACGAACATATTATTGTATTTGTTAGAAATGGTTAAACAATGTAAACTCAACAGAATTTGAGAACTTATTAAGCAGTCAAGATAAAGGTCACAGCAGGAGACTAAAGACTGGGGACAGGGACCGGGGAGAGAAGAAAGCAAAGAACAGAGTAATAACCATTTTATTTTCTATTTTAGGGGCCAGAGCCCTCAAAGCAAATGCACTTGTCTCAAAATCCCTCTACATGGTAAAACCAGTTAATGTTGGGTAAAAATTTTCCAGTGATGTTATATAATCTCAGCAACATTATGCAGCAGTGGTATCCAAATACCTTAGGTCCCATTTACCCATGATTTATATTTTACACACCATGCACTATTCATATTTTCTTCTTTTTTTCCCCATCATTACAGAACAAAAAGGAATCACTTTACCAGTATGAAACAGGCACATCTTCCTCCATAGGAAGTTTTTCAAACTGCCACCTAAGCCCCAACATACTGTTATCTTTAGAAAGTCCAGTATCCCCCACCTTACGTTTTCGTTGACCAAAGTTTTGAATAATCTTGAGAGTTTTCTAGTTTCGTGTTGAGGGAGGTGGTGAGGCAGGGTCACTTCTAAATGCTAGAAGTGAAAAGATGGAACAGAAATATTCTCAAATCCTCTAGCACTTGAGCTCCAGCTGTCTAGCTACTGACACTAGGGGGCGTTGTGGAGTACTAGCCTGCCCAGTCTACTGGATGTTTTTGCTGGTATAAAGATGTCTTTATTAATACAGGAGTGCAAGGTCATAGCTCTTTCAATTTGCATTCCATGCTTAACCATGACTCAACGGAATATGACCCTAATTCAGAATAGCATAAGCCAGAAATACTTCAAGTCTAGCTACCAACACTCTATCATCAGCACGTAGGTCCTGTGTGTTGACACTAATTCACCAATCTGTTCTCCTCTCCTGACTTCCACATTCAATCCCTTGGTTTGTGTAAACTTAATACGGATAGAAGGTGGGAAATACTGATCATTTCCTCCTAGGATATCCAGGAATCTTTACCCACATCGATCCTTCTCACACTACACAGTTATGGTCTCAAAGAGAGAACACCTTCAAGTCACAATATTTTATTGAGCACTTTTCCTAGTGGGTAGGAACTGTAAGCAAATAACCGGCTTTTTCTAATTATGGAGGTAGAAGTAGATGGTATATTTATGTATTCTCACTCCATCTAGCATTCTATTCTATTGTACCAGATATTTGATGGATTGGATATCGAGTTCCCCCTCAGATAGAGAGAAAATTTCTCAGAAGGGCTCTTCTCAACATTATATGGTCGAGATTCAAAATAGATAGCAATTTACATTTTAACTGTCCAGTCTCAGTCTGTTTTGCTCACTTTCGGAAGTTTCTGCTTCAGAAGGCATGACATACAGGTGCTTTTTATCTTGACGTAGTATGTCATGACATAATAAAAAAACTGGTAAAATCCTTTTCATCTATGTTACTTGATCACCAATCCTTTTTCTTTTTCTAAATAGCCACTTTGCTTAAGTCTCATTTAACTTTTTAAAATGTTGTTTTACACTGCTAACACTGCATGTAATCCCATTCAACTGAACGTAGTAAATATAGCATAACAATGTTCTGATGCACAAGCACAGGTTCAGTTAAAACATTATCTCCTGCAAACTGCTGACCTGTGGTACTCTAAAATATCTACAACATTCAGTAAACTTGCTAGTAAAAGATAATTTGTTAATAAGCCCTTTGCATATTAAAAAAGAAAAGTTAATAATGTATTACAAATAATTTCAAATGTCACATATTTACCATACAAAGGAGGTATTTTCAGAAACACTGACTTTCCAAAGACATATTTTCTAATAAAAATTTGCTTTCATGTACCATCTAACCACTAAAAGACATCTGCATTGTCAATAGATGGCAGCATAACTCTTTAGGAGTCGTGGGGAACTACTTTACAGTTGAAGATTATAGCTATTAGCATGCTAAAAATGGTAATCTCTTTGAAGCTTTCTCATTGCATTTTCCTTAATACTTCATCGCTCTGATGCTACCCATTTCCAAAAAGGAAGCTGAAAAAATATGTAAACCATAAATACTTTATGGTCCAGTTTTCCTTTTTTTTTTTTTTTCTTTTTTTTACAGGTGTATAAATTTGGAGTGAGGTCTGTGGGATGAAGGAAAAGATATCACTGTTGACACATTAATGTATGAGTTTCTCACTTCACTGTGAGGACCTTGTAATTTTAGTTTGACATACAGCATGTGAACTTTTAATAAGTCATCAATAACCTCTCAATCTGAAGGGCACTTTTAAATAATTTTTCAAGAAATTACTGGAAAATATTTGAGCATCAATCTGTCTTTCCTAAGAAGCCAAGGATTTAATTTGTGAGAGTGGAATCTTTGTTCTAAACACTTCAGGGGATTTGCTTTAGAGGGAGGGAAGCAAGCTGAACTTTTCAAATTTCTTCCATAAAATCATACATGGATCAGGCAACTCCTTAAGAAAAACCAAGTTCTTTATGGACTGTGTGAATTGTTTTCAGGTGGTCCAAGTTGCCTCTAAAGTTGAAGTTGCTAGGGCTCCAGTACGTCTACAGATATAAACACTGGCCATAAAGATACAATGTGTTAACACGGTAGGAGAAGAAAACCAGGAGGTACAGTGATTTGTCTCCGTAGACAAGGCTTCTGCCCTGGAGCTCTCACTATGAGATAGAAGAAAAGCATCCCTCGCATAGGGCAAACAAAAAGGTAATAGCTCTATAATTAGTTTTAGTAATTCTGAGCAATTGAAATTGTATCATCACTTTATTAAATATTAGTAAGGAAATCTTTGTCAATTTTAAAGCATGATTCCTGGAATAGTTCTGTTTTTTTCTTACCTTTTAATTATTAATTTCCCAATACAGAAAACCCTCAATTTCTGTGAAATCTGTTTTATTTACTAAGTCTATGACAGAGATCTTTCTTTGACATGTATTCTCACTAATTCAAAGAATTTTAATTTTAAGTAACTTACACAGATAAATAAAAAATCGTTTGCTAATGGGCACTGGTGTCCTTTATTATATCTACAGGGCAAAAATATCTTCCTATTTAAAAATCCCTCCTTACCAACTGTCTTCAAATAACAACTACTGTCATTAGTAGTGTTCCTCTAGGTAAATTACCTTGTTCATTCATTCATTCATTACTGATTTATCCATTTACCAAATATTTAAATGGATGTGTACTGTGTTTCAGGCACTGTGCTAGGCATGATATTTTCATAGATAGGGTAGAAATCCCTTCCTTTCTCTTACCAAATAAAATATAAAGACATATGAACAAATGTTATTGCCATGGAGACCTCCCGAGAAGATAATGAGTCACTGTTTTAACTGACCTCCACAGAACCTTATCCCAAGAACGTCAAAGCTGTTTCCTTTGTAAAACAAACTGACTGATGCCCAGACCATGTTGTATTTGCTATTGTCCAATATATACTCCATCAGTTTACTTGTATGTTTACTTAGAATCAGTGATGTTTGTTCCAAATCTTATTTATGCCAGTCACACCTAATGTGATAATTATAGAATTTCATTGCTAAAAACCAAAATGAATGCAAAAAGTAGTTGCAAAAATACGTTCTTTATATACTAAGTTAAAAACTAAATTTTTTGAGAAATTTAAAAAAAAAGTTGGTTAAAAAATGTTTGCCTTTATTACCAATGGTTGTGCCAACTATAATTTCTTAAATGTTTGTTTATTTTTGAGAGAGAGAAAGAGAGAGACAGGGTGTGAGTGGGGGAGGGGCAAAGAGAGAGGGAGACACAGAATCTGAAGCAGGCTCCAGGCTGTGAGGTGTCAGCACAGAGCCCCATGCAGGGCTAGAACTCACCAACAGCGAGGTCGACATGAGCCGTAGTCAGAGGCTTAACCAACTGAGCCACCCAGGCACCTCTGTATTAACTTGATTACATCTGTAAGGACCCTCTTTCCAAATAAGATCACATTCACAGGTTCTAAGTGGACATTAATTTTTGTTGAAATTAGTCAACCTAGTATGTACAAGTGCCAAATATACTTTGGTTTAATGTTTAGTCAATGCATTTATCACTTTTATGAACCTTTGTTTTAACCATCCTTTTAGTTAACTCATTGTGATTGTAAGAGATGAAAGGTTTAGCCTATTATTATGAAAACAAAAAGTAGTAAGTTCTTCACTTGTCAAGAAAGAAAGAAGAGAGGTTGGGAATGATTTTATTTTTAATGTTTCTCTATTTATACTGAAACAAATGTGCTCATATACAAAATGTAGAGAGTAGGGGGAATAAACTTAATACTCTATCGTTAGTCCATCCCAAATAATTTAAATTCTTATTTCTTTAAAGAATCACCTGCTTAAGTACATAAATACAGAAGTACCATGTACTTAGAACACCCAAACTGCTACTAAAAATAAAGTGAATACTTGGAATTCTAGATTCTTACCAATTTATCCAAGATTGCTATTTGATATCGTAGGTATCCTATATTTAATATAAACTATATATATAGTAAATTATAGTTAACAGCCTAAGAATTATAGATAATATCCTAGGTCAAGAAGACCTATATCTGATAAACTTACCTAATATACCTCATTTTACAATGTGTTTGGTTGTTTGTTTCGTTAAAATGCTTTCTCTGTCTATAAGTCTGAACTTATGTTGACATAGAAGTAACACCTTTTCATTTAATAGCAATTCATAAAATAGACAGAAACCTTCCTTTATTCATGAATGAATATTTATTTGGTGAACAAAATTTTAAAAGTCCTTAACCACATGACATGTACACACTACAGAGCAAGATAAAATATTAAACAAATAATCATAAAGATATTATAATTTCAAAATTGTCATGAAGTTGATTCAAGTGTCTAGTTAACTATAGATCTTACAATTAATTGAGGAATTTAAGGTGTCCCTAATTATGTGATTTGACTTTAAGAATGTCTTGTTCTTGTCATATCTAAGATAACAAATAATGAGGGGAGGAGGATGGGCATACACCATTTTCTTAAAGCTGTTCTTTGGAGGCATTATGTTTGACTTTCATGTTTAGCCATGGAAAGGAATCTGCCTAGGCCTCTGGCTGTGACAAGCAATTGAAAATAATATTGAATGTCTTATATTAACTGACTTGTAATTTCAGCAGGCCTAAATATTTTCACAGTAATCGATTTACACTTTTTCATTAATGTAATTTAAGATTTTGAAAGAGACTCTTTAATTATTTCAATAATGAAAGACTGTTATATACTATAGCTCGCTTGCATAAATATGTAAAATGTTAAGAAATTTTAAAAGTAGTTGTTGAGATAATTAAAATTAAATCTAGGAGAATATATAATTAATATTACATCATTTAGGAATCAATCTTGGTTATTTTTAAACCACATATAGTTGGATGCTTCTCTGTTTTCTAGATTAAAAAAAAAGGTAAGGAGAGAATGAAGAAAAAGTGAGAAAAAAACAGAGAAAGAGAAAGCTGATAATGTGATAAGTTATTTTTTATTGTGTAAGTGGCAACCATTTTTGAAATTTGTAAGTTACTTTTTATAATCTTCTGGTTAACAGAAATATTGAGCTGGAAGTATATTAAGCTCTTATATATATTGTTTCCTCACATCTCCCACATTTTGCCCTGCTAGTCACATCTTGCATTAGTGTGGCATACATGTTGCAATTGATGAACCAATATTGATATATCATTATTAATTAAAATTCCTGGTTTATATTAGATTTCATTCTTTGTGTAGTTCAGCTGCATGAATTTCGACAGTTACTTAATGCCATGAAGTAATTTACCATTACAGCATCATAAAGAATAGTTGCATATTCTGTTTTTTGTTTTAAATCTTTTTTTTTCTCTTTATATTTCAATTTGGGACATTTCTACTGACATATTTCAGGTTCACTAATTCTTTCATTGGCTATTTTTAGACTGGTGATGAGCTCATCAAGGGTGTTCTTTATTTCTATAACACTGTTACTTCCAGTGTTTTTTAATTATAGTTGTCACGCAGTGTTACGTTAGTTTGTAGTATACAACACAGTGATTCTCTATACACTTGCTGGCATTTCTTCCTTAGAGTTTCCACATCTCAACTTATATTACATAATTATTATCCTATGTTGCCCCTACTTATTTTTTTCCCATTAGACCCTTTACAGTGTTAATCGTAGGTATTTTAAATTCCTTGTCTGACAAATTCCAGAATCTCTGCCATATACTATATCTGATTTTGATGCTTACTTTTTCTTTCTTTAAAAAATTTTTTTTAATGTTTATTTATTTTTGAGATAGAGAGAGAGAGAGTGCAAAGAAGAGGCAGAGAGATGGAGACACAGAATCTGAAGCAGGCTCCAGGCTCTGAGCTGTCAACACAGAGCCTGATGCAGGATTCAAACCCACTAACCATGAGATCATGACCTGAGCCAAAGTCGGACGATTAACCAACTAAACCACTGAGGTGCCCCCCATGCTTACTTTTTCTTTTCAGACTGTGTTTTTCCTTGCCTGTTAGCAGCCCTGGTGAACTTTCATTGAAATGGGGACCTCATATATTGCATAGGTGACAAGGCCTTTAATACAGGGTTTCACCATTATCTTCTCAGGAGTTAGGCTGTACTAAACATTTGCAGTAGCTGTTAAGTGTCAGGCTTAGGCTTCCTCTAACATCCTAATTTTTGTCTACCCTTTTGTCTTTAGAGTTCTCTAGACACTCCAAATTAAAGAGAATAAATGTGTTGCAGGGTGCCTGGGTGGCTCAGTTGGTTAAGCATTAGACTTCACTCAGGTCATGATCTCCAGGTTCACAAGTTTGAGGGCCACATCAGGCTCTGTGCTGACAGCTCGGAGCCTGGAGCCTGCTTCAGATTCTGTCTCCCTCTCTCTCTGCCCCTCCCATGCTCAAACTCTACTTCTCTCTCTCTCAAAAATAAATAAAACATTTAAAAAATGTGTTGCAGTTGTCTCAGTGGTAATTCACTGTGATTATAGAGCAGTGTTTTGACATAGAGGTAAGATGAGGAGGGAAGATGCTTCATTATATTTTGTGATTAAATCTGAGTTTTTTTAATCAGCCTAAGTCCCTTTCTTGTGACCTTCCAAATAATTTTTAAGCCTTTTTTGAACTCTTATGTGTAACAGAAAGGCTAGAGGGCGCTCTAACTTTTTAACTACCACCACTACCACCATCCTCACCCAGCACCCCCTCCCAAAGCCCACCCCAGGTTGATAAGGCTCCAGGAAAAGTAAAGTAGATTTTCTAGATAGGACTTCGATGTAGAGAACAAAACCCTGTAATCTGACATATTTCCAAAGGCATATATCCTTTTCTCCTGGACACATTTTTAAATGGTTACATCTACTTGCCCAAAGAAAAAGGAGATTTTTATCAACTTTTGCCATGAAACATAAGCTCCTGGAGTATAGGGACCCCCTCAAGACTGAGTCTCCCAGTATTTTTAACACTCAGTTTAGTGCAGACTCAGTCTGCATCTGTTCATCAATTTAAGTATTCTCCTACCAATTACAAGCTCCCATGGATTCTATACTGTTTCTCCAGTTTTTTGGACGTGTTTTTTCCCCTTTGACCACTGTCCTCTGATGGATTTAAGAGGAATTGTTGATTTTCACTTTTTTTTTTAGCTTTGTTTCTTGTTGCGAAGGTGGAATGATGACTTCCAAATTTTTTACATGTCAGAATAAAAATGACAAGGCTATTTTGAAGAAATTATCTTAGCTGTCTATGGTACAGGTGTTCAGGGCAAAAACTTATATGAACATTTCTAAGGGCTTTCTGCTAGGTTCAGTTTCTTTTGGAGGAAGTGCTTTCTATGGTAATTCAAGATGCCTTCTTTTTATAACCTTTTCATAGTTCATTCATTATGGATATAGTTCAAACTTGGTATAAACATTTTCCAATATAAATTTAAACTTGAATTAGAAAATCCTCTTTTATGTAAACTAGTAATTGTTGAAATTACGGTGAAGGGCACCTACGTGACTCAGTCGGTTGGGCATCTGATTTTGAAAAAATAAAAATAGACATCATCTTTTCCTTGAAACCATCAACTCCTAATATTATTACATTCAAATATAGTTAATAGTATTAATATATCCTATGTATCTATAAATTTCACAGTATAATAATTTATTAAATTTAAAGTCAAGAATATATAACGATTATATTTGAAGATAGCCAACACTTTCTGGTTCTTTAACATTGTTTATTTTTTAAAATTTTAAAAATATATTTTAATGTTTATTTATTTTTGAGAGAGAGAAAGAGACAGAGGGCAAGCGAGGGAGGGACAGAGAGGGGACACAGTATCTGAACAGATTCCAGGTTCTGAGCTGTCAACACTGAGCCCGATGTGGGGCTCAAACCCAGAAACCGTGAGATCATGACTTGAGCCCAACTCAGATGCTTAACCAATTGAGCCACTCAGGTGCCCAAACATTGTTTACTCTTTAAGTAACTACATATTATTCCACATACAGATTCACCAGCCCCATCATTTACATGATGGCCATGTAATTTTTTTCTTTGTCTTTTCTTTGTTTTTTGCTATTTTAAACAGTGCTATTTTGTGACATCACTATACATATGTATCTTCGTGTACCTTTGCCGTATATCAGTACGATAAAATAATTAACAGGGATTTATGCTTTGAATGAAATAAACGTTTAACATTTTGATAGGTATAGCCAAACTACCTTGTTGAAATATTGGCCTTACTATCTCTATTGGCATTTTTACCTATCTTTCTGTAAAAATTTCCCAGTAGAATTTATTTAAATCTCATACTAGTAAAATTAGTGTCATGATAAAGATGAAGTGCTCTGAAACTAGGTTGTTGATTTATAATTTTTACTTTGCCAATTATAAGCAGCACAAAACTCAATTATTATCTTCTCACTTAAAAGGGGTCAGTAACATAGTAAGCCCATAAGTGTTTTTCCTAAAAGCAAAATTTTTCTTACATCAGCAGGTGCTATTGTTACAGCAATACTCAGTGCCCAGGAAGAGACATGAGACAAACAATCAGGGAATCAGAAATGACTATTTATTGTACACAGGTGCTGGCCCAGTGGAGTCACCTCCAAAGGCTGAGCCCCAAATCTTGGCATTGGCCTCCTTTTATGGTTGGAATTGTAGGGGCTAGAAAGGAATGAAAGAACTTATCAGTGGTGCTACTCGGGCAGTTGGTGGATGCAGAAGGCAAACAAGATTAAAGGAGCCAAAAGCATGCAAGAGGAGTATCCAGTCTTGGACCTCAGTATCAGTCTTGCATCTGCCCTTGCCAGATTTCCTTCTCATTTTTGTCAGCTTCCCTTCACACTGTTTCCAACATAGCTTTATTACTCACCTCCGCCCTTTTTTTAAATCATTATGGGAACAGTTGGGAGAACTATTGGATACAGTTAAAATATTCTTAATTTCCCTGTTTCTGTATACCAATGTCTATAAAGAATGACTCTAGGGTACCAAAATCCTGTTACTTAAGCAAATCCTAATTACTTAAATCAACAATTCCGAAGGCTCAATAGACCTCCACTGAGGTACTGAATAGAATAGGAAACTTCCGTTTTACTTGTGTCTTGTTCCACTCGATTACTTTTGTTTTCTCAACTAGATTGAGGACAAGTGGAGATGAAGAAATGAAGCAGCAAGTGTAGCTTGCTTGTGTACGAGATGAGGATTTTTTAGGTAGACTTCATAGAAAGTTTTATAAAAAAAAAAAAGAATATTTTTAAGGGAGTGAAAGAAGCTTGAGTGCTTTTAAGTAGTATGGGGGAAAATCAAGTTGAGGAACAGCTTAAATATATAAAAAAGGAAAAAGAGGATTGATTATGTAAATTTTGAGAGACAGAAAGTGAGGCAATCATGAACATGACCCCAGGAGAGGGTCTAGCCTTCAGGAAGAAGAGAAGAAGCTCTACTATGGTAATCGGAAGACTAAAGGAAGGGGTTAATATGAATTCAAGTAACTTTGTTCAGCTGGGAGTGGGAGTTTTCTTTAACCTAATTCTATGGGCCTTCATTAATTTCCTTACATCTAGCATCTTGCATCCAGTGAATGTTCTTAGACTAAGAGAATTTGGGGGAATTACTCCTTCCTCATTTTTATTCATGAATACATGTAGATTATGAATCAAGGTGCTTGGCTTTTCCTATCTAAATCATGAGTTTTGACTGAAGGTAAGTCATTAGACATTACTAAGATTTTGAGTCTTGGTAATAAAGACAGAAAAAAAAAAAGAGTTTGCATTCATTCTTTACAGCAGTGTTAAATAAAATTGAGTGTTTTGTGCTACCTAGACTCCAGGTAGATCTCTTTTGTTCCTAGTGCTTGTCAACTAAGGTAGTAAAGGTTTTAACTAAATAGAATTTCAGGAAATTCATAACTTACATCATTTAAAAATGCTAAACAATATGATGAGGAGGGAGATTTTGTGTGTATGTGTGTGTGTGTGTGTGTGTGTGTGTGTGCTTTATTACCATATCTTTAACTTATTCAGTGTTCTAATGAAGGCACTTAGCAGAAATTTTGCCTTCAACATGATAGTTTGAAGGACCATGTGTTTTTTTTTTCATTAATTCATGTGCGTGTCCATGCATGTGAATGTGTGTGTGTGTGTGAGTGTGTGTGTGTGTATGAAAATTCAAACTGATGATTCAATAAAGACACTGAAAAGCCAGTTATCATTTAGCCTAAATAGGTGAAGAAATGTTATGCCTTCATGGGGTAAGACAGAATCACCAAGTCATAGTCTCTGACCCATTCATTTCTCAGGTCTAATTCAACTCTTAGATTTAGGATCGTTAAATAAACAATACTTTAATTAACTTGAAGAAGGACACTGGTATACTGACAAAATGGCAAATGTGTACTGTAACCTGCCTTTTATTTTCATTTGAGATGACTTTGAATGACTTTGAAGACATTCGAAAGGGTATTTTTGGTAAATGCTTATGTATTTTGAGAGAGAGAGAGAGAGTAGAGGAGGGGTGGAGAGAGAAGTAGAGAGAGAATCCCAAGTAGACTCCACACTATCAGTGCAAAGCCTGATGCAGGGTTTGATCTTACAAACCGTGAAATCATGACCTGAGCCAAAATGAAGAGCCAGATGCTTAACTAACTGAGCCACTCAGGTACCTCTCAAAAGGGTATTTTTGAACTAAAATCCAACCTTCAGGAAATGGCTACCAACTTTTTAGAGGTTTGGATATGCTTCCGAGCTAACTCTAATTTCTGAAGATCCCAGAGTCCACTGTGCAACACCTGTGAGACAGGCAATAATCGCAGTGTGACCAAGGAGCATCTCACACTCAGCTCATTGGAATTGTGAAACCATGAGACTTCCATCACTGTAATTCTTACATTTGTACTTGGCATATGTAATTTCAGTACCCGAAAAACCGTTACTGTAAGTGTGGCCCCTAGCAAGAAACTTGTCATTGAATCCAGGTCACCCTACAAATCCTCTGCAATGTGATCCACTTCTAACGAACCAGATCCAATCGGGGCACAAAAGTTCTATACAAATCCGAACAGGAAATGAGGACATTTGTAGGAAGCAGACATGTCACCGACAACAATCACAAAATCTCTTCTGAATAATAGTATTAGACAGAATTTGGTTAGGAATATAAAATATAAAAGGCTGTAAACATAAAAGGTTGAAATTAACTGCTTGCTTTGCTTTGTCTAATACAAAGTAAGTGTTATCTAATTCAAGCCTCTACAGTATTGGACATGCCTAGGAGAACTCTAATATACAGTGAAAATGATATTTCAAAAGTGTGCTCAACATAAACTAAAAATAAAAGAAACTGACTTAACTAAATATTCCAGAATTCCAGCATATTTTCTAACATGCTGAATGCTGTTACAAAGGAACTCCACTCTGGGGAATTCTCAAGAAAACTGAAGATATGGCATTCTCTACAGGGTTATAATTTTGTAAGGAAAATCTTGATGAGCTGTCTAGAAAAAGGGATGACCTAATATACATAGGAAAAGGTGGATTGAGACTGCTAGAACATTTTGGAGTAGGAAATTGGATTGAGTTAATCAGTCCACATATATATGTTCTCTTCTGTTATGAGCTAAGAGTCACCATTAGATTTTGACAAAACATAGATCAAAAATATGCTAATTTATACTTCTCTGAGATCTCTTCCTCTTGATTATTTTTCTTCTTTTAGCAGGCTATTATTTTCTCAAGAGGATTTACAAGTAGCATTCACTGGTCATGACAAACCTTCAATTAACTGGCTTTCATACAGTGTGTACTATTATCTCATTACCAAGTTGTCTTTTTGTTCTTTTTTTTTCACTCTTTCAAGTTATTTATTTATTACAATTGGTGTACACAAATTTCCTTAATTATTTTAAATGACACTTGTATTAGCATTAACACATTTTTTTCCACAAAGTTATTCTTAAAAAAAAAAAACAACAACAACAAAACCTCGAGAACCCAATTTAAATTTGCTCTTCAATACCAAGGGTTCAGAAAAACAAGCTCTGATAAGGGAAACCTGGAATGTAAATTCCAGTTTTGTTTGCTCAAATTAACTGCTCAGAGTCTTGTTTTCCTTATCTATAAAATTAAAGAGATATTCTGGAAGGTTTTTAGGCTACAAGATACTGTGGATTTTTGTTTGGCCATGTTATTATATAGTAAAAATAATAAATGAAATAAAAACTAAGACTTCAGGTCAGTAATTGGCATCAAGCCTCTGTGAATTCTTGTAAAATATTGACCCCTATAGATATCAGTTTCCTCATTGCAAAAATAGCCAATGATTCTAAACTTCAGTTATTATATTTCTTAGAGTGTATGATGATGGCTTCTGCTACATTCTTAAATATTTATCACTTATTTAATATCCCTAGATACCATGATTAGTTTTCTGACGATTAGTGTAGCTTTTTTGTCACTTACCAAATTTTTCAACATTGTATAAAATAGAGCCACAACATAGATTTAATTGAATGTGTGTCTAGATTAGTGGAAGCTAGTTGTATGCTAACTGTTCATCAGTTTCACATAAAGAAAACAGCTCAATGAGAGCATAACCAGGAAAGCTCGAAAATGTTTTAGAAATATATTTTGGAAGGCATGGACGATTTCCAATGTAGTGAGGAATTGAGGGGTCAAAATTCTGCATAGAAGAATATTCAGATGTGAGCCTAGAATTTGGAGAGATTTTTTACTTGTGTACCTAAAAAAAGCTTAGCAGAGCAGGAACTGAGCTTCAGTAAAGCTGTGTAGTGGCAGCTATAGTGGCTATATGCATAGTTTTAAAGTCTCATAGGCATCTATATAACTAAAAAAAGTAAATAGAAATTTAAAAAGCTATTCCTATTTGTCATATGAAAATATTGTAAAGACTTGATTTGATGAAGTCACATAACATATTAGAGAAATTAAAGCTCTGAATGAGAATAAGAGTATCATCTATTGAAGTAATAGTCTGGAAAGGGACTTTTTAAACACAGACAGAATGTATATACACTAAAATCTTGCTTTGAGAGCACAGTTCATTCCAGAAACATGCTTGTAATTCGCGGCACTTGTGTATCAATGAGGATTTCAAGAACCATTGGCTCAGTTGTGATCATGTGACATTTGGCATCACGTACTACTCGTATTGCAAGACATCACTCATTTATCAAGTTAAAATTTATTAGAAATGTTTGTTCATCTTGCAGGATACTCACAGAACAAGTTACTCTCAATCCAAGGTTTTACTGGTGTACGTTTTAAAATCAGTTATTTAGACGGTGAGTTAATGGCATTGTGGGTGGGTTGGGCGAAGTGCGTCAGATCAAACTCACATCCTGATGGCCTGGAGTTTAGATTTCCAGACCAAGAACATTCTCATTGGTGCTTAAAATCTTTCAGTTTCTTCCCCCACTCCCTCCAAATCTTTCAGCTCAAAGCAAATAAGGTATAAATATTCAGTTTGTTTCTTGTCACCTAAAAATTATTCATTTTTTAATATATTAAGAAGTAGAGAGTCTATAAGAACAAATCACATGAATTGATAGTAATTTTTTTTTAATCAGGACATGAATGCGCAATAATACAAATCTGAAAGCAAATGGGTTCCCATCTCCGTTTAACACGAACTTATCCATAGCAAGCTGTGTGCCGCTGCAGAAGAAAAACCACAGTGACTTTGTTCTCAGAAATCAAATTTAGTTACTATGTTCTAAATATCCCTTCCATGAGTCTTCTTAGCCATTGATAGAATGAGCAAACCAAGGACATCACAAATACAATTTTTCTGTTAATTCCTGAATTTTCAAATCATGTCAAATTGCCCTTTTCAAGAGAATTAAGTATCCAATTTTATCACAAATTATCTCACTGTGCATAATAGATTAATATTTACAGTAAACTTTTGTCTTTTTAAATTTATGCTTTACTAATTACTTAGCCTAATGAAGCTGTTATTTATTTGTTTAAAAGGTTTATTGTTGTAGGAACACCTGGGTAGCTTAGTCAGTTAAGCTCAGGTCATGATCTAATGGTCCATAAGTTTGAATCCTGAATTGAGTTCTGTGCTGACAGCTCAGAGCCTGGAGTCTGCTTTGGATTCTGTGTCCTGTCTCCCTCTGCCCCTCCCTTACTCATGCTCTCTCTCTCTCTCTCAAAAATAAATATTAATTTTTTTTTAAAATGGTCTATTCCTGTAGTTTTATGTGTTTGTGTATAGTGTATTATTTGCTTTCTAGGGTGTTAATTATATACCTTAATAAATTCTAAACTCCTCAAAGAAAGGATGCATTCCAAGTGTTTTTTTGTAATTATTTTATTTATTATTATCAATGAATATTAAAAGGTATTTCCAGAACAAATATAGGTATAGCAAAGAATAATAATAAATCCCTTGGTGTGACACACATAAAATGATATGTAGAAAATATGTAGAGGACTACAGACAAGTAGCTATAAAGAGTTTTTTTCCTTAAAGCCAAAACTGACAAGTCCTATAAATATTTTAATACAAATTTACTTTTGAACTTATTGGTTTAACAAAGGAGTTTAGGTTGACATTTACAACTCTTTCCGAAAACACATGTACTAAAGTTGCTAGAGAAGGTTATAGCCATGCCCTAGTCTGGGGGCATGTCCTGGGATAAATCTGTGAAGCATCTAAATGGATTTGATGGCAAAATTAGGATTGCATAGAAATCAACGGTTATAATTAGAAGTTCAAAAGGCTGCTTTTCACACTGGTAACCATTCTAATTTATTTTATGCTCTCTCCTAAGTCTTTCTGGATAGCATGTTTCATTTACTCTTACTCAGCTCAATATATTTTATAATAGTACTTATTTAGAGTGCAGTGAGGAGAAGTCTCCAATCTGTATGTCTCATTATTATAATGCTGATCTTTAGTCTACATAAATTTGGAAATATTAATAAACATATCATGTTCAACATAAGATATCTTCTTTCTTCTATTTTTGTTTTTAAGATCAGCTATTGACTCAGTCAACAAAATCTTATTAAAATATGTTATTGGGGCTCCTGGGTGGCTCAATTGGTTAAGAGGCTGACTTGGGCTCCAATCATGATCTCATGATTTGTGGATTTGAGCCTTGCATTAGGCTCTATGCTGACAGCTCAAAGCCTGGACCCTGCTTCAGATTCTGTGTCTCCCTCTCTTTCTATCCCTTCCCTACTTGTGCTGTCTCTTTCTCTCAAAATCAAACATTAAAAAAACATGTTATCTTAAAATTCCAGGTGAATAAGCACAACAAATATGTTCACAATTACAGAATTTGGACCAAGGAAAACATTGGCATTCATTAATCAACTGTCTTATTTTTGTAAAATGAGAATCAGTATTTTACTAAAAGTAGGCATTAGGCTTCCTGAATGTATTCAGTTTGCCATATAATTTAGTACCAACTGAAATTAAAAAATAAGGTCTATTAGTGTGTGAAGCTGGGAAAAAGTTTTATAAGGCTAATTCAAATTACAGCAAATGAAGTTATATCATTGCCTACTTCTTTTCAGGCATAAGATCCAAGAAGAGAGCTAATTCCCAAAATAAGAAATACTCAGATATCATGGTTATTCTGTACATATTTGAGAGCAAAATCAGGTAGCTTGAATATATGAAAGTACATTTATATAAGCTGAGACTGTCAGAGTAACAATGACTTTATTCAGCTTTTTATCCTCCTAACCCACACCTCAGCAGGTGATTTGCCTCAGAGGGAAAAAGTGAGGTCAATACTAGTGAACTTCCCCAAATTATAATGATATCATAGGTCAACCTAGCAGTTCTTCTTCCTGCTAGTCTCATGTTTACTGCTTCTACTTGTGATCTTTATCTAATCTACCCTTCTTTCTCCCTTAGTACTGTCATCCTCATTCTTGTATTTTCATTCTTTCCCTTATATCATCATTGTCGAAACTCACAAAGAACACATCTCAGTTCTGTGCCTTCCTATAGTCATCACCTTATTTCCTTTCTTTCTTTTATAACCTAGTCTTTTCACAAAAGAGACTCCACTCATTACTCATTCTTTTTTATCTATTCTCTCTCTAACACACAGCAAACTGCTTTCCATTCAAAGCAATCCACTGGCAAGTGACTGTAGTGTTCCCTTAATTCCTTTCACTGAATTCTTTTCTCTTATTGTTTGGCTGCTCTGTGGAATCAAGCAATTTAAACAATTATATATATTTTTTTCCTGTGAAACAGTTTCCTTCCTGGCTCCTTTCTCTTTCCTTTCCTTTCCTTTCCTTTCCTTTCCCTCCTCCTCCTCTTTCTCCTCCTCCTCCTCCTCTTCCTCCTCCTCCTCTTCCTCCTCCTCCTCCTCCTCCTCCTCCTCCTTCTTCTTCTTCTTCTTCTTCTTCTTCCCTTATTTCTTAATCACTTTTCTTCTAACTCTAGTTTTTGTTTTTTAAGTTTTCTTTGGCAGGGATCTAAACCCATATTGTCTTTGAATAATCTATATCCTTTTCTGACTTAAAACAACAAAGGTATGATGATGACCATTCATAAATGAGTAACTGTGATCTAAATCTGTGATCTGGAAGTCTGTATACCACCTGAGCACTTCAAATTCATTTTCTTATTTGATCCTCACATTACCTTTTGAGCTAGGCACTATGTTGTTTTCTCTTCATAGATGAGTAAATTGAGGCTCAAAGAGGTTAAGTAATAAGGTCACATCAAGAGCAATTTACATTCAAGGATAGGTTTGGGTAGCAACAAAGCCTATTCTCTTGACATAGCTCAGTACTGTAAATTGCTTCCGTTAAGCAAATGATGACTGATGGTCCTTAACTAGAAGTTTCACCAGCTTCTCAAAGTCAACTTTTCATAATTAATTCATCCTCAGACTCCTAATCCTTCAATTCCCAGCCTCAATAGATACTAACTAGTGCAAAGGCCATGTCACATGTGGGCATAATCTTGTTCCCTAATGCTCCCACAGCACTAAGATTCATTGAAGTATCCACACAGGCATGTAGCACTCTGTCTTCACCCAGTCTTTGAATTTATTAAAAAAAAAAATGCTATCCACTCTCTATTTCTTCTTTTGATAATGACATCAATTGTTTAAATCTCTATTCCAAATGCCATTAATTATTATATCCCTTTATTCCTTATGTCTAATCAATTACTATATCTTCACAATTTTAGCTTCTAAATATGGTTTGATTCCATCCCTCCCTCTGTATTTCCACCACTACTGTCTTAGTTAAATCTATTATAATTTCTCACATAACCAATTGTATTCTTTTCCAAAGTGGTCGCCCTAAACTTTCCACTCTGTCTACTATACAGTTACCAATATATATCTGTATTATCAATAAAACTGTATATCTATTTTTCCCTAAAATATAATATTCAGTTGTCTTGCACTCTTGAGAAATCTTTAAAAAATTTTTTGTAGAGTTTACATAATAAAATTCACACACCTCAGGATAGCATAATAGGCTATCTGGTCACAGCTTATGACTTTATTTCTTCCCACAATATACTTGGACACTAACTCTAAACTGCACTTAATCTCTTGAATTTCCTCCACTGTTTAACATTCCTTTACCTTTGCTGAAGTGGAGCCTGTGGCTGAGCTGCTCTGGTCTCCTATTTCTTTTCTTTCTCCGATGCACTTCCAGCTCCACCACCTCCGTGATTACCTGCTGATTGTCAGCTTTCAAACTCAGTTACCCAGAGAGCAAACTTTTCTGACTTATTAGGAGAAGCACATCAACCCACTTTGAGGACACCCTTTGTGTGTGTATTCTGATATTTATAAGTGCACCATTTTATTACATTTTACTTGTTTATATGTATAGCTTTATGTAGAAGAATGAAGTACTTTATGGACATCTTCAAAACAGTCTTTGTTTACCTTGTCGCCAGTACTATCTCTAACATATATTATATGGTATCTACATGCATATTTGTTAAATAAACACTGAGAAGCCTTAAGGCAGCTAGATATATTTTCATTTATTCAGTAGTACTTACAGCTTTACTCAAGTTATTGAATATTACTTATACAGTCACATTCTTGGTCTTGAAGAACACAATCAAGCTTTATACATACTACAAATGACATAGATTCTCATAAATGAGTTTTATATGTGTTCTTCAAAGCCAGGGACACTACGTGGGGAAAAAAAACTTTATATAACTAAGAATAAAAAGGATAAAGCCAACTCTTACAAGAAAAGCATTGAGAGTTAGATGAACATAAAAGCATGCTTAATTAATATCCTCACTATGAAGATTTCCTGCATTTGTAGTCATGACTCTTTGATACATTTTGAGAACAATTAACATAAATCATAATCAGGATTGATGAACAAAGTTGTAGAGCCTCCTCAATCCCCACTTTCTCCCTGAATCTCAGAAAGACCAAGAGAGAAGGAAGAACAGGATGTGAGTCTTCTCAAAATGTATGTGGGAAAGCCAGTAGCCATCCAGCAGGCCCTTCACTTCTAGCAACACACTGATATTTCTTTAAGCGTTATTCTATAATACGGGTTGTTTTATATATAAATAAAGTGTGTACATTTGTATATTGATTATGAGATTATTTTACTTCAGGCTTTGGTTTTACAGGAAATTTTAAAAAGTGGTTGACTGACTTTTTCAGTTCTTTATATGTGGAGATAAAAACATAGCATATTATTCAACCTTACCACTATCTTCAAGAATACATTTCATTTGGTATGCAATTTTATTTAGCTTACCATAGGTCTAGGAACAAATAACTGTTTGTGGCTGATTATACAATGGAGTCTTACAAAGTGATATCATATCTCACCCTTAAAAATTTTCTGCAAATAATCTTAAGAAACATGATATGGTTAGCTGAATTAGGAAAATACACTATGAAAGACAATGCAATACTATACAAAGCACAGCTTTCAAAACTTTGTATTTTTATAGTCATTTCACTAAAAAGAAGCTGTATTGTTGAATATTTGAGTGATCATTACCAAGGTCATAGAAGAAAACAATAGATGTGAAAATTCTAACATTTGATTCTGTTTTCTGCCCTTATTTTTTTCTTATATATATATTGATTTAAAAATGTTTACTTTTTATTTTTGAGAAAGAGAGAGAGCATGCATGAGAGCACGGTTAGAGCAGAGAGAAGGAGAGAGAGAGTCAAAGTGGGCTCTCAGATGTGAGGTTCCAACTCACAAATCATGCGATCATGACCTGAACTGAAGTTGGATACTTAACCAGCTGAGCCACGCAGGTGCCCTTGTTCCTATTTAGTTTATTGAAAATAGATGCAGACTCAAGCTCTGAGATTCCTGATAAGATTATTAAATATGCAAAATTTTAAAAAATCCATGGGTCTCACTTATCAACTAGGCAGAATAAATGTTAGCTTTATGCATTTCCTTGGAAAATGCTTAACAAGAATATGAGTATAACCAAGGCAAAAATATACCATGAGGCTTTCTATTATATTTCTTCTGGATAGACAGGTATCCCACTTAAAAAAAAAAAGTCTAGATTAATATGTCTTCAACTACTGTAGAATTCAAGTTTTGATTTGCATTAAAGAAAACAAGTAGGAAGATGATCTTCCTACAGGCAGGACTTTTTTCTTCTATCTAATAGTCCGGTTTACAAATAAAATTTTACCAAATGTCTCCTAGAATCAGATAATGTTCTTCCACATTTTAAAATGGTATTTAGATCATTTACCCTATTTTTTAAACATATGCAACTGTAAGAAGTATGATTACAGTGCCAATTTTACTTTTGGGAAAAAGTATACTTCAGATTAAATATCCATATTTAATAATGTCTAAATGAGAAGTTAATATTAAAAATTCTAAAATTTAAAAATACCAAGACTTAATACATTTGGAAGTGCAGAGTTATAAATTCACTCATGACAAACAAAAATCTTTTTTAGATTTGACTGTTTATAAAAAAAATATATTTCTAGTTATTTTCACTCATTTCAGAACTTCATTAAGAAGAATACAGACTCTCTTCTAATGATAAATTATAACTTATAATTACTTTTAGCTGAATAACAAGGGATTAACATGTTTTTTAAAAAACATTTCACAATAATTTCTCTCTGGTTTTCGCTCAAAGACATTTCCTCATACTCAGCTGCTTAGCATTCTTTATGCAACAATGCAGACTTGATTAGAGCAAGCTAGATTATGATTTTCTCTTTTAAAGGATATTTATGCTCATTATATGAAAATTTTGCAGTATTGCGTATTTGCAATTGTCTCCAGTGGTTAGGCATTTGAACCTCCCGGATAGCTATCAGAATAATATGACTAATAAAAACTTAATATATGCACAATTGAGGGCAGTTTTGAGTTCTCCACTTCTCTGCTGACCTCCACTCCTAAGGAGTTTGACAATTTCTTATTTATATAAACTTCTCACTAATTAATTTTACATAAAGAATTTTAAAAAATGTTATGTGAACATGGGTCTCCCAAACCAAGATAGCTCTTCTTTAGAAAAATTATGTATTTGTGACAGAGTCAGAAAACTTTGTAAAATATTTAACAGGTTTGTGACTCAGTAGGGATTTTATAGTTAGAAGCATAACATCTGACAATACATCATGGGCCCAGCCTTGGACAGATGCCCGCTTATTTTGAATCCTAGCTGTGACAAGTTAACGATGTGACCCATTAGCTTCAGCTGAATTGGTCAGATGTGGTTCAAATTCCTGTAAGTGGTTTTGAGTTGAAGGTGGAAGAGAAATGGTGATTGATTGACTGATTGATTTTACTGCTACTCCCTATTCTTTATTATTTTTATTTTTTATTTTTTAAAAAGTTTGTCAAATTGGTTTACATATAACACCCAGTACTCATCCCAAAAAGTGCCCTCCCCCATGCCCATCCCCCCTTCCCCTCTCCCCCACCCCCATCAGCCCTCAGTTTGTTCTCAGAATTCAAAAGTCTCTCATGTTTGCCTCCCTCCCTCTCCCCAACTATTTTCCCCTTCTCCCTAATGGTCCTCTGTTAGCTTCCTCCTAATCCTCCGATATGTGCAAACACATGGTATCTGTCCTTCTCTGCCTGACTTATTTCGCTCAGCATAACACCCTCAAGTTCCATCCATGTTGCTACACGTGGCCAGATTTCATTCTTTCTCATTGCCATGTAGTGTTCCATTGTATAGATAAACCACATCTTCTTGATCCATTCGTCCGTTGATGGACACTTAGGTTCTGTCCATGTTTTGGCTATTGTTGAGAGTGCTGCTATGAACATTGGGGTACATGTGCACTTATGCATCAGCACTCCTGTGTCCCTTGGGTAAATTCCTAGCAGTGCTACTGCTGGGTCATAGGGGAATTCTATTATTAATTTTTTGAGGAACCTCCATACTGTTTTCCAGAGAGGTTGCACCAGATTACATTCCCACCAGCAGTGTAGGAGGGTGCCCGTTTCTCCACATCCTCACCAGCATCTAGAGTCTCCTGATTTGTTCATTTAGGCACTCTGATTGGTGTGAGGTGGTATCTCAGTGTGGTTTTGATTTGCATTTCCCTGATGAGGAGGTACCCTGAGCATTGTTTCATGTGAGAAATGGTGATTTGAAAAGACAATATTCTGGTGTGCCTGGGTGGCTTAGTCGGTTAAGCTTTTGACTGTTGATCTCAGTTCAGGTCTTGATTTTAGATTAGTGAGTTCAAGCCCTGAGTTGAGCTCTGCACTGGGCATGAAGACTACTTTAAAAAATAATAATAAAAAGACAATATTCTCCCTACTCATAATCAGGATAACTATTATTTTGGGCCTTTACTCTAATAGTATTACTAATAAGTAGATACCACAATCATGTTCTTCAAATTGTCTCATGTACATTAGATCATATGAACATCATTAAAAAAAATCTGTGAGTCACCATAGTTGATAAGCATAACTCATATCGACAGAAATAGAGAATGGAATGATGAAAGATGTTTAGTGACTTTAGCTGTAATATTTTAAGACAAAATAGTATATAAAAGGACCATAGACTCTTTTTTAATTTTTATTTAATTTTATTTAATTTTAATTTTTAAAATTTTAATTCAGTCCAATTTAGTTAAAATATAATATTGATATCAGGAATAGAATTTAATGATTTATCACTAACATATAACACCTAAACATATGACCACTAAACATGAGAAAGATTAAATAAAAACATGAACAGTTTCCTTTAGAACCTAGAATGATAATAATGGACCTGGAGTAAGAGACGTGGAGAATGAGAAAGGGAAGGCATGCAGTTGTTAAGACCATGGACCCCGCATGAAAATGTAGCATTGAAATCCTGGCTCTGTTGCTTCAGAGGAATCTGATCTTGTGCACTTTGTCTAACCTCCCTGTGTCTCAGTTTTACCCTATGTAAAATGGAATATTGGTCTTACACACCTTGTCATGTTAGTAGTGGGTTAAGTGAATTAATTTTTGAAAGAACATAGCAGTTGAGAGGTACCCTATGCCTTCAACATTCTTCAGGGGATCTGATCACAGGTCCTTGCCAGCACATGCATATGCCATGTGTCAGTGAGGAAGATGGCTCCTTCGCTGTTGTCCTTTCCTCAGATACCACAGCCTTTGCTGAGGGAACAGGACTTGGGAGGAGATCCTCTGTTGGTTTCAGAACTTACTCAGTCCTTGGCCAGGTAATGTGCAGAAAGTACCTCACACATTGGCTTTGTCTTACATACCCCCCACTGATTCACTTAAACTGCCACAGGTTTTAAGCAAAAATAATCTTAATCTCCCCAACCCATAATGCCACCTTGTCCAAATCAGGGACTTCCATCCCCACTTCCTGTTCCTCTGATCTGAGCTAGTGGCACCCAAGCAAACATATAGGGCTTTGCTCCTTTAAAAAAATTTTTTAACTTTTTTTTATTTTTGAGAGACAGAGACAGAGCATGAGCAGAGGAGGAGCAGGGAGAGAGGGAGACACAGAATCTGAAGCAGCTTCAGGCTCTGAGCTGTCAGCACAGAGCCCTACACGAGGCTGGAAACCACCAACTGCAAGATCATGACTTGAGCCAAAGTCAGACACGTAACCTACTGAGGCACCCAGGCGCCCCTAGGGCTTTGCTTCTTAATAATAAATTATTGTTATGGCTACCATTTTTAAGCACTTAGCTCTGCACCAGACACTCACTGTTAAATGCATTCCAGGCACTATTTTATCCTCAAAACAATCCTATGAAGAAGTATGTTAAACTATTATTCGCATTTTACCAGTGAAATTACTGAAATCTGAGAGAGTAACTTGACAGAGATAATGTCACAGGGAATGAGTGGGAGGAACTCAATTCTGGTCGGCTTCTCACAAACATTTCCAGTACACCTTCCATGTCAAAAACCGTGTGCTAAACACAAGAGGAAAAGGCATGAAGGAGTTCTTTCTTTGAAGGAGTTTACAGCTTAAGAAATTTAGGAAGAAAGATGACAAGAATGTAAATCACCAGTATAAGGCATCTGTGCTAAATTCACGTGAAATTGCTGTGATCAGAAAAACAAAAACCAAAAACAATTGCTAGGTAACCTAGTAATTTAAGTGTTTGTGAAATAAAAACTAAAAGTAATGCATTAGAGGGGCAGTATTTTGACTTTAGAAGGCAGTATGTAAAGTATACAAAGAATGTTGTTTTAGACTAGTGGGGCAAAGCTGATTTATAATAAAAATTTTGTATATAATAAATATGCAGGAAATTTCAAAGAAATAAGTGCACAGTTTGCTGATTTTTATCTAAATTAATGTAACTACTATCCTATCAAGATTAACATATGGCATGTTTCCAACACAAGAGAAGGCATTTGTGCACCTGTTAGTAACCACACAATGTAACTGTTGTTCTGATGTCGACCACCACACCTTCAGGTTTTGCCTGTTCTTAAACAAAAAAAGCACGTACTTTTTTGTGTGTTTGGCTTTTTTTCATCTAATATTAGACATGTGATATGTATTCATTTTGTATGACATACATTTTACGACATACATTTTATGTCATTTCATACTCATTTTACTTTTTGAATAGTATCTTATGGTAAAAATATACAACTTTGTTTCCAATCCATTTCCCAGTTGATGTGCTTTTGATTATCTCCATGTTGGTGCTATTATGGATGAATGGCACTGTGAAATGTTTGTATATATCTTTTCCTGTTTATGTACACTCATTTTTCTTTCTTTTTTTAATTTTTTAATTTTTTTCTTTCATAGTTTATTGTCAAGTTGGTTTCCATATTACACCCAGTGCTCATCACAAGTGCCCTCCTCCATGCTCATCACCCCCTTACCCATCTCCCCCCCCCACAACAACCCTCAGTTTGTTCTCAGTATTCAAGAGTCTCTCATGGTTTGCCTCCCTCCCTCTCCCCCCCTATTTTTCCCCTTCTTCTCCCCCATGGTCCTCCCCATCCCCATCAGCCCTCAGTTTGTTCTCAGTATTCAAGAGTCTCTCATGGTTTGCCTCCCTCCCTCTCCCCCCCTATTTTTCCCCTTCTCTTCTCCCCCATGGTCCTCCGTTAAGTTCCTCCTAATCCTCCTATACGTGCAAACATATGGTATTTGTCCTTCTCTGCCTGACTTATTTCGCTCAGCATAACACCCTCAAGTTCCATCCATGTTGCTACACATGGCCAGATTTCATTCTTTCTCATTGCCATGTAATATTCCATTGTATAGATAAACCACATCTTCTTGATCCATTGGTCAGTTGATGGACATTTAGGTTCTTTCCATGTTTTGGCTATTGTTGAGAGTGCTGCTATGAACATTGGGGTACATGTCCCTGTGCATCCACACTCCTGTATCCCTTGGATAGATTCCTAGCAGTGCTATTGCTGGGTCATAGGGCAGTTCTAGTGTTAATTTTTTGAGGAACCTCCATATTGTTTTCCAGAGGGGCTGCACCAGATTACATTCCCACCAACAGTGTAGGAGGGTGCCCGTTTCTCCACATCCTCACCAGCATCTATAATCTCCTGATTTGTTCATTTTAGTCACTCTGACCAGCATGAGGTGGTATCTCAGCGTGGTTTTGATTTGTATTTCCCTGATGATGAATTTGTAATGAAATTGTCTTAGTTTCCTATGGCTCTTATAAACATGACCACAGTATCACAAACTGGATGGCTTAGGTCAATACAAATTTATTTTATTACAGTTATGATGCCAGACGTCCAAATCAGTCGTATGGGGCTAAAGTCAAGATGATGGAAGGACTGGCGTTTCTGGAGGCTTCAAGGAGGATCCGTTTCTCAGCTTTTACAACTTCTAGAGGGTGTCCTCATCCCATTGCCCATGGCCCTACAATAAACTGGATCACCACATGGACTTATTCTCTACTGTCATTAAAACTCCCTCTGCCTCTTTTTTAAAAGAACAATTGTGATTACATTAAACGGCCACCACAGGAGTCATGCCTGGCTAAATCCGCAGAGCACCCCACTCTTTATCTTGGGGTGATGAGAGCCCCACATTGGGTATTGAACTTATTGAAAAAGAGGCCACCAAAATAATACAGGATAACCTCCCATCTCATAATCTTTAACATTTGAAAAGTTCTTTTGATATATTAACTAATATCAACAGATCCAGAGGTTTAAACTTGGATATTGTTTCAGGGTGTTCATTCAACTGACCATAGCAATCTATGTTTTCTTTCTCTTGCTTTTTTTTCATTGGAGGGAATAGTTAATTTCTATTTAATATAATTAAATTATTTATCTATTGGGTTACTTGTACCATTTTATTCTTCCTTTATGTCTCACCACTTTTGATTTCTTTATTTCACTTTTCTTGCCCTCTATTAGACTATGCAAATAGCAATTATATACCTTGTCCTCTCGATGGCATACTATTTACACCCTCTTCCACTGTACTTACACTGGGTGCCCTGGAGATTGCACTATTCCATCTATACAACTTCTATTACTAATTTGACTATTTCCCAAATGGTACAAAATTATATTGCAGTTTAATTCTATTTAACTTTTATTTTTGAGCCTTTTTAGTTACATATTTTAATTCTTACTTATATTTTATATTTGAAGGCATTATTATATTTTGTTTATAACTTTCAGATTCCCTTATATTTCTTACTTATTTACTCTTTCTTGTGTTCTTCCTTGGCATCTGAAATTTCACATCCCATTTTGGAACGTTTCTGTCTGACAACTTTCCTTCTTTTAGTGCAGTTATACTGGTAATTAATTCACCCAGATTTCTTCTCTTTACTACAATAATGTAGCTTTATTTTACTTTCTATTGGCATAGAATTCTGTGTTGAATTCTTTTTCTTAGTCTTAGAAATATGCCATTCTATTTCATTCTGGTTTCCCTTATTCTGAAAAGTATGTTGTCAATCTTACCTTTGTGAATTTAAGGGTAGTTTTCATTTCTACTGCTGCCTTAAGGTTATGTTTTATTTAGTTTTCAGTGGTTTGACTCTGATGTGCCCAGGTGTTATTTCATTTTCCTTCCTTCCTTCCTTCCTTCCTTTCTTTCTTTCTTTCTTTCTTTCTTTCTTTCTTTCTTTCTTTCTTTCTTCCTTCCTTCCTTCCTTCCTTCCTTCCTTCCTTCCTTCCTACCTTTCTTCCTTCCTTTCTTTCCTTCTTTCTTTCTTCCTAGGTGTTATTTTCTTAATGTTAATCCAGTTTGATATTTGTAAAACTGCTTGTAACACTAATTTGATGTATTTTATTATATTTTAGAAAATTCTTAGCCCATTTTTCTTCAAATGATGCTTCTGTCTTCTTCATTCTCTCCTCTGTGTCTCTAATTACATATCAGTGGCTTTTAGGATCCCACATGACTCAGGTTCATTACTGTATTTTCCATACAAATTTTCTCTCTGTGGTTCTATGTGGATACCTTCTCTTGAAATTTCTTCTTGTTTACTTGTCCTCTGATTTGTTAGTAAGTATATGTATTGATTTTTTTCTATTCAAGCACAATTAACATACAGTGCTATATTAGGTTTAGGTGCACAATGTAATGATTCTAAAGTTTTATACATTTCTTAGTATTCAACAAGATAAGTGTACTCTTGATCCTCTTTGTCTATTTCACCCATCCCCTGTGACAACTACAAGTTCACTCTCTGTATTTAAGAGTCAATCACACCACTGCCCTCAAATAACCACTACCTACCAAAAACAAGAGTCCGTTCTTTAGTTTGTCTCTCTTTTCTTTTCTCTTCTTTTCATTTGTTTTGTTTCTTAAATTCCACATCTGAGTGAAATCACATGGTATTTGTCTTTCTTTGAGTGACCTATTTCACCTAGCATTTTACCTTCTAGGTCTAGATGAATGGATAAAGAAGATATGATCTATCTATCTATCCATATATTTATCTATATATGAATATTACTCAGCCACAAAATGAAATCTTGCCATCTGAAACATATGTATTGGATTTTTAAGTCTTAATTTAATATATGTATCAGTCGTTTGCTTTATTGTATTAAATTTAAATTTTCATTTATAAAATTTCATATACATTTGTTGCTTGCTATTATAAACATTAAAGTAAACAACAAGTAGAAATTTTAGAAGGACAATAAAACAATAATGTTCTGATATTTTCTTCAACATTAGAGTTTTTCTCATAATTGAAACTCTTTTAAATTAAATAAAAATAATTTTAAACTAAATAAATCACTGCAATATGTATATGCCTATGAAAAGAACAGCATATGTAGGTGAAACACAAAATATATCTAAACTGTAGGTAGTTTTTTTTTTTT